>NC_054740.1:22466035-22538849 GCF_018143015.1 Lytechinus variegatus
CATCCTGCTTTGGTTTCAGGTCACATGGCGAAGGTCAAAGTCATTCAATTAATGAACTTTTGGCATTTTGTGGCAATTGCTGAATTGCGTTCCTAACTCAGAAAGTTTGTGGCCATATTTAATAAATATTGGACATGGATAATCAAATATCATTGCTCATATAGCACATCGTAGGTCACTTGATCAAGGCAATCTCATTCAGGGTCATTGAACGTATATAAATTGTGTTTTTGTGAATAATTATTTTATAGTAAATTTTTCAAAGTCAGTACAGCTGCAATATTGAATCGCGTAATGCAGGCGAGACTGCAAGAGGCGTTTGCGAGTCTTTCTGTAATAGGACCCAGAACAGTCATTGATAGATGAATGAACGAATGAATGAACAAATGAATGAACGAATGAACTGACAAATTGATTCATTCATTCATTCATTGTATGTTATAAACTTGTATAAACATGATGTATTAATCAAATTGGATGGGTGATTATTTCTTTTTTTTTTTTCAAAATCCATGCTACATTTTGCATTGTTTTTCCCTTTGATTTCTATGTTTTCTCTTGTACTCTGTTTAGATAAGTTGTTTTTTCATGTAGTATGTATTTATTGTTTATGTCACGGTGAATTCATCACATGCTGTGCTTTTTTAGTTGCTACCTCCATTGTTTTGTTCAAGTTCTTAAAATATATTGATGCTTTTATCTTTGGAACTAGATGTACTTTCATTTATTCAAACCTTACGAGCATAACCTTTCAGATTTAATCTTAAACTTCACGCAGTATGTGTATTTTTATTTGCTCATTTTATCTGCTTATAACGAGGGAGTTGCTAAAAAAATATTACATGACTTCAGGAAGTTGATCATAAGATTCAAGAATAATAAAAAAAGTTTCACAAACATTAAAAAACAATTTCATCACAACACATATCTTGTCAATGACTTTTCATACGGTTTTTGATTTCCCATTTTCCATCGAATATTTCTTTCGAATACAATTTTTAACGTTTTATAGAAAAGAGGTTTCTATTATCGTTCATGGTATCTGAAAATGAGTTCGAAGCACGAATATTACGTCACCATGATCTCATGAGTTTTGTTAAGGGCAACTCTTTTTTTTGCAATTGGGGCCCGCTTTTATGAATGTGCCAAACTTTATCAAGTCGAGAAGCCACTGGATTTAACGGTCGAGTTATTATCAGTCTGATTATTATGATCATTATTATTATCATTGTTATTGTTGTCATCGTTATTGTCATTTTGGGGGTATAATAGTAACATTGTGGTCATTATTTTATTACTCAAAATCTTCCAGTCCTTCCACATTATCGAATCTTACTGAAAGTGTGCATGCTACCAATGACGCAGAGTGAGCTCAGGGTAGCTTTGTCAAATAGCGCCATCTTAAAGTTGGAGATGTAAAAGACATTTAAGAATATGAGCCCGCACTGCTCCATTCTCCCTTCTATATACATGAAAGTATTGCATGTTTACGTAATTTTCGAACTCTGCCCCAACAAAAAGTTGATAAGAATTAAAAGAGTGAGAGAGAAAGAAAGAAAGGAAGAAGACAACGAAAGAAAGAAGTCACTGACACTATTTTCTTCCGTATTTCCTTGTTTAAATCAAAACATCATTTCATGTTTCTGCATATATACCAACGAAGCTCTTCCTTAAATTTCAATAAATTGCACAACACAATGGCAACTCCACACACTGTAAAAACTGTGGTGTTAAAACTGACACCAATTGGTGTTAATAGAGGACCACACCCTGAGGTGTTAAAATAACACCCTAGAGATTGAACATAACACAAAGAGTGTAAATGTAACAACCATAGGTGTTGTAATAACACCTATAGGTGTAAAACTATAACACCACCAATTTAACACCGGTGTAAAATAACTGGTGTGGTCCTCTATGTACACCGGTTAACACCACAGTTTTTGCTGTGCAGTACCCTATTTGAAATTCGGGAGAAACGGGTTTGTACACCCCCAGAAAAGAAAATTTTGGCATAGAAAAGATAAACGCTGGTATGAAATGCCCAATTCTGGTTGATTTCCAAACTCTGTCATGAATTTCCAGGGGCATCGATGTTTTCGTCTTCTACCTCTCTTTCTAATTCTCTTTCTATTATTATGATTTTATATAGTACGAATAAGTTTATCATCCTGGGGCGTTTCATAAGGCTGTTCGCAAGTTAAGATAGACTTTTACTACACTGTAAAAAATATTGGGCAAAATTTTAACCAGCACGAGGGTAATTATGTATCCAACCAATTTGGAGCAGTATTTTACCCAATGCGGGAAGCATATTGTCCAGTAAGGTTAAAAAATAAGCAGAAATTACTTTAGAATGAGCAAATTTTCATCACACTGGATAAATAATAATGCCCAAAAGAAATGCCAATGTTGGTTGGATACATAATTACCATCATGGAGCATTTTTACCCAATATTTTTAAGAGTGTAGTAAACCTTTCTTATGTGCGCGCTAAACCATCGCCAGTCAACATTCGGGTGTATCCCATTTTCCACAAGAAAGGATCGCCAGTCGTTCCTAACGTCGCTCTTAGCTTACGAACAGCTGCAACTGCTTTATGAAACACCCACCGGGTATTAGAAATACATTGTGCTGAAAAGTGAATATGTCGTCACATGATGGTGACATGAAACCTCACTGAAAGAGTCGAAACGTCGCAATTTTGCTCACTCACAGAACATTTTTGTTTGAATATAATGTCTTTATTATCACCTTTGAGCATAGAATATAGTCTTAGTTTCTTATCGAGAGATAATATAAAAAAAATAATAGTATTGAAATAAATACATAAAATACATTTGCACAATCGACAGATTTGTCATTACTATCGCAGATCAATGAGTAAATTGCAATCATTAACTAATACAATTGCACATCATAGCGATTTCTTGGATTAAATTGTTGAAATTTGCATTCTCTGGTATTGCGTAGAAAAGAAATTATTTAGATATCATGGTAAATCTATGTGTCTTAATATAAAGAATGGGACAAAGACGTCATATGACAATAATATGGAGATGTATATCTGTAAATTTGTTACAATATATAGCCCGGCCTGCCGGGGGGGGGGGGGGGCAGCCACCATACCGTGGGAGGGGAAGGGTGGAGGCAGTTTGTCAGCACTGTTGGAGCGCTGTTCATAAGGACTACCTGGTGATTCAGTGAGGAGACACATAGTATCCCGCTTTATTACAATGGAATGAATCTGTGAAAATAGTTTGAAAAAGGTAAAAAAGAAAAAAAAACGCAGTGTCGTAGCGCTGTTGAAAAGGGCGGCCTACCTGACGATTCATATATAGTAATAATAATAATAGCGGTATCTTGCCTGAGGATACAAAGCGCTGCTATTATTACCCCGGCTTTAGCTCGAGCTACCATCACCGCGCTCAGTGCACGCAAGGAATTAATCCTGCCGGTACCCATTCACCTCACCTGGGCCGAGTGCAGCACATTGCGGATAAATTTCTTGCTGAAGGAAAACACGCCATGGTTATAGGATTCGAACCCACGACCCTTTGTTTGAAGGGCGAGAGTCAGAACCACTAGACCACGACGCGCCCGCTTTATTACGATGGAATGAATTTGTGAAAAGAGTGTGAAAATGTATTTTTAAAAAGAAAGAAAACACGCACTGTCGTGAAATAGCCATCATATCGTGCACGATCCGATTGACTTTTATTTGAATCGATCTCAATTATCTATTTGACCACAAGGTCAATTTGAGTTTCAATTTCAATTTGATTTACATACAAGCAATCGCACTGTAATAGCATGGCATAATAACATATCACACAATCATGCACTTAATGACGTATTGCAATCCCGTGGTCATGTCTTGACACATTGCAGCTCTGCAAGTCAGACTGATATATCTACCGTGTTTACATGAATCATTACATGTTTAAAAAATAAACATAAAATTTGGAGGTCATAATAAAGTTTTAGAATTTTCGTTACAAAATATCTTCTTTTAATGACTTATATATGTAAACTAACTATGAAAAAGGTGGAAGGGGTCCCCTTTGCTTTCAAGTGTCCGAGCTAGGAGTAAAAACATATTTAAAGGACCCCAACAAAAAGTTGATATGAATAAAAACAGAAAAATCTAACAAGCATAACACTGAAAATGTTATCAAAATCGGAAGTAAAACAAGAAAGTGTTTAAAAGTTACGTTTAATTTCACAAAACAATTATATGCACATCCTAGTCGATATGCAAATGAGGAGACTGATGACGTCATCCTCTCACTCTTTCTTTTGTATTTTATTAAATGAAATATGAAATATTTTCATTTTTTCCTCATTGTCAGTAAATCAATATTATTAATTTCTCCCCGATCATGTTGAATTAGCACTGTTTAATATGGTTCAGTCAAGTTGATCCTTAATTGGCAACTCTGTAAAAAATGAAATATCGTATTATTCAAATAATAAATAAAAATAAATAGTGAGTGAGGGACATCATTGTCTGTCTCATTTGCATGCCACTAGATGGTGCGTTTAACTGTTTTGTGGCAAATAAGCGAAATTTAAAAATTATGACTTGTTGATTTTACACCTGATTTTGATGAAATTTTCAGGGTTATGCTAATTTGATTTTACTCGTTTTATGTAGTCAACAATCAACGCTGCCACTCCTTGGCCCTTTCCACCCTTTACTCCTTTTGTGTTTTTAAAGTGTTATGTTCACTTGGGCAATTTGTCAAAATATGAAATACACCCTGTACCTTTTGTCTATAACGTACGCATAATAGGTATGTACTCTGTGCTGAACAAGTGCCCGGGGGGGGGAACTCGACCAAAAAATGGTAGGGGTGTGCCGCGGGCGAGACAAAAAACGGGGCCTTGGAGCGTGCTTATTGTAAAAAGGAGTCCTCGGAACGGGCTTCTTAACTACAATTTTGTGTAAACGGGGGTCCTTGGAATGGATCGCCTGTTTGTGAGTACGTGCGTATGCATGCACACTATATGGAACGGGCATGCGTGCATGATGCAGCTATAGCGCGGCCTCCGCCGGGTGCGCTCGCGCAGAGACGATGGTCGGACAGCGCTCGGCGGCCGCTTTTCACCCAAATTGCAGCAGATCAATGCGATCGGAACAGCGTAACGAAAAATATGCGAAGCTTTGGAGCAGATTTCTTTCTTCTTTTTTCTCGATAAGAAGAAAATGCTATGCCTTGGAGCCGCTTTTTTTTTCTCAATAAGACAAAAATGCTATGCCTTGGAACGGAAAATTGGGTGTAAAAAGTAAAAATGGGGGGTCCCTTCCGCGGCACATACCCACTATGCAGTATATACTGAGTGCCCCCCCCCCCCGGAACAAGTGTCACACATTGGCCATCTTCTGGTAGTGGGGAAGTATGTTACCACATTATGCTGAACGAACGTCTCACCTTGGCTCTAGATCTGTAGCTACCTTCTTCAAATAATGTTTTTTGTCTTCACTCCGTATAGGCACTCTATAATTTATGAACGCACTGTGACAAATAGATTTCACGGAGTTGCACGTTTCCTTACTACGTTTAGTCCATTCCATGACATTTGCTCCGGCGACAATTGCTCCGCGGGAAAATCTGCACGTTAAGCCAAACTTAAAACCTATCCTCCGAAACTAACCGCCTTTTCAACGGAAAAAAAATCATAATTTGAATGATGATTCCAGTGAAAGATAAGGATAATGACGAATTTGTAGCACGTTTAAAACCAAACTAGAATCACAAATTCAAATTCCGCTCCGGAGGTGAATTCCAGTTAAGTTTCAATTAAATTGCGGCACGAATTTATACTTTTTTCTATTATTTCTTAAGCGAATATTTTGAAGTTGGTCTAAAAACGAAACACAATCATAATGAAACCCATGGCCCTGGGAAGCGGGGTGCTGCGTGTATCATTCTCCATAGGCAGCACCCCCTGGAATTCTGATAGATGTAAAAAAAAAAAGTGAAATGTAAGCAAATGACCTGTATTTTGTTGTGACCCCCCCCCCTTTTTTTTTGGGGGGGGGGATATTTCTCGGAACCAGAATAGCCTCTATTTTGTACAAAAACCTTTAGTTTTGACTCTTCTGAAATTTACATCAGCACCTCCATTAAAAAAAATCGTTCCCTGGGCCCTGGTGAAACCGTGCAGCAGTGACATCACGAAAGTCAAGAAGTATGTACAAATATATTACGTTTTCTAATGACTTCCAATTCGACTTCAAAATGCAATACTACATTTTGGACACTGAATGTTCCATAATCTGTATATTACACGATTCTATGAAGCAACAGGTCATATATCAAGTAACCGAATAAGTGATTAGGCCTATTTGTTGTCAGGACTGAATTTTTTTTAATAGTGCATGATTATGCAATGTCTCTGAGAAAAACCATTTCAAAATTTATGCTTGATTTGTGCAAACACAAATACACTCAAAGAAGTATTCACAAGTCTTTTACGGACGTATTGTTTATTTTCAGTGGATCTAATGATAAACCAAATTTTAGAGAATATATGAATAATCTAACAATGAATGTCAATGCGAATCGAATATAAAGCTACAGCCCCATTTGAGTTCAAATGACCCGTTTTATTATGCGCGGAATGGAACTACGAACTGGTTCGTGTACCTGTGATGCAGAACCACATTGGTTCTTGCCACATTCTTCCTTTTACACTTTTGACGCCACTTCGTCTGAAAGATGTCCTCAAAACCTCAAGTGATGTACTCTTCCCGCATGGGCAGGAGTATTTACTTTGGTTGCAGTTATTTCGTTGAGACACACATGACCAAGCTTTCCATTCTTTCACAAAACTAAGTTTCATGATCGGCCGTACACAGCAAAAACTGTAACCGGTGTACATAGAGGACCAAACCAGTTATTTTACACCGGACTTTGTTAAATTGGTGGTGTAAGTTTTATAGGTGTTATTACAACAATTTTTGTTGTTACATTTACACTCTTTGGTGTTATGTTTAATCTCTAGAGTGTAATTTTAACACCTCAGGGTGTGGTACTCTATTAACACCAATTGGTGTCAGTTTTAACACCGCAGTTTTTGCAGTGCATGACTAAGCTTTCGATTCTTTCATAAAACTAAGTTTCATGATCGGCCGTCGATTACGGTCTATCGGCAAGTCTATTTAGTCATTCCATAAGGTCGCATAAGAGAACAATCGGAGTTCGTCGGAATTGAGTTCTCTCGGGTCTTTGGTGAGAACTGTCAGAACTATTCTCTCCTTCGTCTACAGTGTCCAGCGGCCTTGAGATGTTAGTCATGGCTATCGTTGATCTACATGTCGATGGTATGATGGTCGATCTTGATGCAATGCTGTTCGAAACAGCGGAGATTGCCTCGTCCGGTGACTTGGTGTGCTTTTTAGGGTGAATTGATAATATTGATGCACGCTTTGCCAGGTTTGAATACGACGTGAAAGAGCCAGATTCTTCGATGCGACCTGAAAGAGAAAAAAAAAAATTGCAAAACGATAATCTCATTTTTCATTGATTCAGTATGTAAACTTTCACCTCCACTTTAATAATTTTTCCTTAATTTCTTTATTGGTACATCATCAAATATAATATACAGCGTTTCACATTTTATGTGTGTCGCACAAACTTTCTATAACCACTTATCCAGGTTTGGACTCTTACCCCATTGTTATTCTATTTACTATATACGTCCACCCTCACTACACAAATACACACCATAATACACACACACGTTTTTGCGAAATGCATCGACTAATAAAAGTTTATTTGAAGAAATGAAACGAAATGCTTTGACAACATAGCTGAAAGAGATCTGAATGACTTTCGCTGTGAAAAAAAAGAATGTTTAAAAGAGAGGGGGCAGCGAAAGAGGAGCAAAAGGCAAAGCATCATAAAAAAAATGTTACAGCGTTTTGAGGGTAAGCAAAAAGCTTAAATACATCCCATCTCATTGATTCACAACCATCTTGTACAGATCATGGAGCTGGTATGTCGTCCCCGTTGCCCTCATTACTTTATCCCAATAGTCCCCAAATGTCGATCCTTGGGTGACTTCCAAAGAAACAAAATGCGGAAATAGTACACCTACCCCCTTGCACTAACTCACTCAATTACAATCGATCCATGATCTGTTCAAATAGGACATTCTTGATTGTTGGCGTGAACAAGTATTGAATGAGCAGTACGGTGAAGGTCACACCAACAGAACAGGCTCCACACCCAGACTATATATGACGAATGGTATTTCTTTGATCGCCATGGGGTCGGTTTGATCAATGTGGCTGCGGCAAATGCGTGCTACCGTCTCTCTTCAGCCAATACCTGGCGATATACTTGCAATGATCGCATTTATCTACGTTAGATTGTGATGTTTTCAAAGCTTCAGGAACCGTGCCAAATCGACAAGCTGCCAGAGGGCTGGATGGGATGCGTGACAACCAATCCTATTCCCCATTATAGCCCCTGGCGAACACCATGATGAATGGCATTTGGGACGCTATCCAGGCTCCAATATCCATAATTTTGACAAAGCCCCCTATAGCGTTAGATCAAGGTCAATCGTAATAATGTGATAAGGCCGAACATTCTGGAAGATTAGTCAACATGTTAGATCGGTTTGACTGCTCATATTTCCTTTGAAAAGGCGAGAATAAAAAAGGGAAATTGAACCTATTTTTGTTTGACCTTGGATTTACACGTCATGGTCATTGATATTAGTCGATCATTCCAAAGAATGTCTTATTTGCTTATTCTTTAGATGCTCTCGGCAATTCCCAGAGATATTTCAATGACGGAAATTAATCTTAAACAGTACACGTCAAATGAAATCTAATAACAACGGTTATTACACATTCGAAAGAAGAAAAAAAAAACGATTGGCCGTAGGTTTAACGTTATTTCATAAGCATGCCAAAAATGCAGCTTAATCATGCATCAGCTTTAAATATTTAAAAAAGCAAATAATAGAAGAAAGCACTGCATACTGGTGGCTTGCGCGATGCTTAATTTAAGGTGTTGTTTTTTGTTCATTAGATTGATTACCTGTAATCAATAATCAATCAATGAGAATATGAAATCTTAAGGAAGTGAAAGTAGATATGTTGACCATAACCCCACAAACCCCCCCAACAACAAAATATGTTTGCATAGTAAGACAAAACGTAATACACCAATGTATCAAGTCCACGAAAGCAGGTGCATTTTTAGCTTCGATCAAAAACATTTTTATGACAACAACCTGGCGGCAGTTGTGCATAATAAATAACGAAAAAAAAAACAGAGAGGATAAAACCTTGCTTACGTTTCAAGAGAGCTCAGTGATCTAGAGGTATTGCCATTTGTATATCATTTGATGGGAGTGCAATGAGAAAAATCAAATCAAGGTTTGATTCAATTGAGATATGAAAGGCTTGATTCCAAAGGGGCTGAATCCTCCTTTGACCAATTATCTTTTTAAATATGAATAAAAGTATCGTAGACTTGAAAATCAAATGCACCATATCGAACTTGAAAAATGTAATGGGAAAGGTGGTAAAATTTATTGCAATTTTTTTTCCGAAAGGAGCTAAAGTCACTATCTGGTAATTAAAATTGGTTAACCGTACGACTTTACATAAATTTATGCATTTAATTGTTAGGTACATGTTGTGCATACAAGTTCAAATTTCGATGAAATTACAAAATGTTACTATATTATGAATATTTTTCTTTATTTTGCTCTTTTTGGAATAAAACATCGCAAAGGTACCATTTAGCAAATATGAAAAATATTTCTTTTAAGTTTTCTTTGGATAATCAAAAGAACAGATGGAAAATCTACTTTGCTAGCAATATTTGTCTCTTTCGTTTTCAATTTGAATATTAAACCTGTATAAATTGGCAAAACTGGACATTCGACTAAGTTTTTACTCCAAAACGAGGTAAACTCATGAAAAATAAAATTTGAAGAAATATGCATTTCTTAATAATTGATTATTTAATTAATTTAAGATGATAGCACCATCATTGATATCAAAACAAAACAGCAATTGATAATGGTAAGTGCTGAATTAAGAAAACCATGATTTACAGGAAAAAGCTGAAAGTGGATTAAGCTCCCTTTTGGAACAAACCTTTTCATATAGTATTCAAAATTGTTTAATCGATACCACAAGTAACTAAAAACAACCAATATTTTGTAATAAAATCCTACATCCTTTCAAAATTTTTCTCTTAATAATGTCCAAGATTTATCTACATCTCTATTGCGATCTAATTTTCACCTGTTGAACTACTAAAGGTTTTTACGTTATTCGCTAAAGGGGATAAGACAATATTTTGCCCTAGCCAGTTTAAGAATGTTCTTTCGTCTCAGATCACCGGTTTGGTTGCACACCCCTCGCCCAAATAGATTTATTTTAAAATGATTGTTTGGATTTAAAAAGATATTTTAAGAATATGGAAACTCCGTCAATTTTCTTGTCTCGTGGCAGGGCATTGGAATTATTTACAATTAAGAAACTACAGTTAAAGTACATTTTTATCCTGTATCACCCTGCCCTTCCATTATGGCTGTCCGATCGGACATCTTCCTTCTTTGAGTGTCAAATTGAACTCTAACCATAAAGTAGGCCTGAAGTAAAAAAAATCGTCCAGAACTACTGCTAAGCAATTTCTATTTCTGCGTTGATCGGTGTTATCCCGTTCATCTATTACATATATATCGTGGATTTAGATTCCCTTTTATCAAATAGATCCTGCAGGGTCAATAAACATGGTAGATTTTTTTTCTTTTGCTCTTTGGCAATGTCTTTGATATTCTAAAGTTTTGAAAATTTCGCATTAAAAAAGTTGGACAGAAGAACAAGGCAGAAACTTACCTACTATACAAAGTCATATTTTCCAGTATTAATAAGAAAATAGGAAAAGGTTTGAAAGACTTTCTGATTCCTTAAAAAAATGGATGGATTTTAGCCATCGATGTCACGTGAAATATACTTTTACCGAATACAGTGATTTCCCATGTTTGTCCCTTTACAGTTTGTCAGGACTGAGCTACACTACTAAAACGCCGGTGTTAATTGAACACCAACCTTGGGCCTGTTTCACAAAGGACTTGCAACTGTTTTAACTTTCCCATTATTGCAACTACCATGGTAACATGACACAGCAGCCAATCATAATCACGGTTTCCATGGTAGTTGCCGTAATGGTGAAGCTAGAACAGTTGCAAGTCCTTTATGAATCGGGCCCCTGGTATCTGTTTTAGTTCACACCAAAGAAGCGTTGAAACAACAACAGTTAAGATAAAACCGATATTGGTTGAACACTAATTGGTGTTGCTTAAATGCCAAATTGCTTTTGGCCTACAACACCTCTCTGGTGTGGACCGATATATATATACAAGGCTGGTGTTAAATCAACACCGGCCTTTTTGCAGTGTAGCGAATATTACTAAGTCATACTTAACAAATAGAACGACGTCAGGCTTTATACGTTTTAATTTTGATTTATCACCATTACTGACGATGCAACAGACAGATGTGTTGGGACTTTAGAAGTGCCGCGTCCATGCTGTTCACAACTGGTCTACACGAAGCACGTGCATCACTGATTCAATCACGATCAACAGCTCTATAGTTTTTAAAACAAACCTCTTGATTCTGACATGTCAACTTTTCTGCCGTTGTAACAGCCAGATGTGTGCAATTTACCTCTCTTTAATTGACGCATGAACCACACGGCAAATGACGTAGTGCTGAGTGTATAGAGTATTGGATTTAGGGCGCTGTTGATAGGTAGGACGAAAACTATTATCCAACCGTAAAGGGTTTCTGGAAGAAAAGTAAGTTTTTATCCAGTGTCAATGATGAATAAATCTAACCCATTACCCACAAGAATCGGTTGGGTTTTGTTAAAAAAGTATGGGAACAACGTAATTTAGTATTCGACAGTTTAAATTGGCAAACCAGATGGTAACACTAATATGAAGAAGAAAAATATTTCCCGGGTAGTGAAGAGTGTAGTACAGAGCATTTAAACGTAAAATAATATATTATTAAAATATTCACCACTAACCATTAACACCACATCAAAAGATCTAAAAGATTTATACGTGTATATGGATAGTGATTTTAAAGAGATCCGGGATTACTGCCAAAGGGTTAAGGCCTATATCATACGCACTGTAATGACCTTTTGATCATCAGTCTTACTAATTGGAAAATAGGTTCGCCTAATGGTAGCAATGTTCGTATTGATTCACGTAAACCTTTTTGTAGCCTGTAAAGGTCGTTAAAATAAAGCATCTAACATTGCTTTTGTTCTCTCCTAAACCGATATATCAGTATTCATTCCGAAATGATAGCCCAGTGATGACATCGGTTCCCTTTTCCTCCTAATTTACGTATCATTCAAAATCTATTCTTTTTGTGACAGTCTAATCACTAGGTAATTCAGACACCCATTAAAGCATTTCTCTAATGTGACGTACCAGATATAATGAAGTTGCAAAGTGACATGACTTTCAGTATAGCAATCGGCAACCAGCATAGAGAATCGGTCAGGATGACAAAGAAGAAACGCTTGGCGTATGTCATATCCCCTTTCATTCCGCACTGTGCTGCAGCGCGGCGTGTCCTTCGAATGCTGAGAAACATACCTTGAGAGTGAGAACAGAATGTACAGTCATTAACAGATACCTGGGGAGTGTTTGATCAACATATACTTCCGACAAGTTGTCAGGTCTGACAACTTTCATTGATTATGATTGGCTGAGAGGCACTGTAACCTTAGTAACTGTCGGATAAAACAGTACTTGTCAGATAAAACGTCTGCCAAGTCCTTTCATGAAACACTCCCCTGATATCAGTAAATGTACGTGTATTTTGACTGGGAGGTGATCTGATCATCTGAGTTGAACTTGGGGGTTCACCTTAAGAACATGAAAGGAAACAAGACAAGTGTAAAATTGTACAAACTAAAGTTCGATTTTTTTGTTTCCAAAGAGAACAATTGCATGGGCAGATTGGTTCAAATACAACCGGCCAAACTTAATGAACACTTACGTGAAATGAATGTTGTATACTAATTCAACATTTACAGACATTTGTTCTGGAAACTATACAATAAATGGGAATTGTATGTAAGAATGAAATATGTTGGGTAGCAGCATCATCGGCATGGGTATTCAATAGGAAAGATGAACCCAAACATTTCTGGACGAAAATAAGAACTTTGGTCCTTAACTCGCCGGATTCATCTACAGGGACGCCATCCCATTACCGTAACACCCAAAATTACATGATACACACATATTCACCCTCTGCCTTTAAATACTAGCTGTACAGGAATATCTTGATAAACCCCCTCATGGCATATTAGTACACTTTGATTATTTCCGATAGTTTATTACAGATGATGCTTTACCCATAAACAATCCATTTTTGCTTAGATAATATGTTGTAAATAATAAATCAGTTGTTGAAATGAATAACTCCTCCGAGGGTAAATCAAAAGTACAACTGAGTTGATGCACATACCTGTATACGAAAGGACAATGGCTATGAATGCAGTCGTGTTGATACCTAAGAACACGACAACCGAGTACTCCCAACCTCTTAGCCTCGGCTCATGTAGATGAAGCGGGAAGCAAACGCCGTTGCTTCCATAAAAGTTCCCAAAGTATTCCACAGGAATAATCGGAACGACTGCAAGTAGTGTTCCAAAAAACCATATACAGGCCAACACCATGATCGCCCTTCTCGTCTTGATCCTTTGGAAGCTGTACGGGTAGACTATGATGAAGTAGCGCTCAAGGGATATAAACATGAGTGTCAGGACCGAGACTTCACTGGAGATCATGGCGAGGAGACCGGAAACTTTGCACGTCACACCGTTGGTCCATTCCAGCGCGTGTTGGTTGTAGTTATCTCGGTATTTCACATCATGAGTTCCAATGATTAGCAAGTATATTCCCATCAGGAAATCGGCAGCTTTAGTGGAAAAGTAACAAAGCGAAGAAACATGATCAATGGTCATGGATAATAATTCCATTAAAGTGAGATGAAAAGAAATTTTCATGTCATCGTGTAAAATGAAGCTGGTGAAAGTTACTCTTGTAACCATGTTTCAATATTGACTATTCTGCCCAACTTTGGCAAAAGAAAGCAAATGACAGATCAGTCAAATTTAAGTTATTGTGGTTTCTGAAAAACCCTTTTGTATGTTGCACTTCCAGGCAAAATTTGGGGAAGAAATGATCATCCTATGGAAAGATATTGAAGAAAATATGTTGTTAAATTGCATTGACGCCCATGGAAATGACGGACACACATTGCTCATGTACAACAAATAATACTTTTGTAACTTGATTCCTTTTGCCAAAGTACGGTAGCACTGCTTTTAAGTGTGCTACATAATATTCAATCAATGTTTTGATTTCACACAACATTTTACGTATGAGACCTGGATGCAATCTCTCTTCCAATGATTTTGATATTGATTTGAATTGGAATTAATCCCTGAAGTGCATTGTATTTATTTTGATTGATGTAAATGATTTGTTCTTGTCCAAATGAAATGAAATGAGGTATGTGTGGGTGGACAGAAGTGACAATATACATTGCATAATCATAATGATGCTGTCCGCAGTTACAATTATAGCACATGTTATGCTTCAACGTTTTGGTTAATGGTAGGAAATTAAAACTTACTGCATAGATTAATGACGACCACCGTATGTACTTTGTTTTCAGCCTTCATGAAAGCACGGCTGACCAAGACGCCTAGATTACCCACGCTTGTGATGATACCTATCGTCCACACAAAAACTCGTAGAATCACGTTCTTCAGGAGATTTTCAAACGACGAGATTCCGTCAGATCGAGGGGTACAGGTTCTAACGTGAGGGGCGTAGCGACAGTACTCAAACTTTGAGAAAGCGCTGAAATACGAGGAGGTAAGAATGAGGATAATCTTTATATTAAGCAGTAGAGCTGGTGGGTGTTTCATAAAGCTGTTCGTAAGTTAAGGGCGACTTTAAGAACGACTGGTGATCCTTTCTTGTTGTAAATGGTATGTTTATTGGCGATGGTTAAGCGCGTAAGAAAGGATCGCCAGTCGTTCATCACTTACGAACAACTTTATTATACCGCCCCAAGATACTGTACTTGAAACACATTTTGATGTAAGGCGAATACATATTTCATTATTTGTGTTTATGGACCTTCTATACTAAATATACTTATGAAGGTCTCACAAGCTTAATTGCAAGATGCGGGCCAAAAATATTCATTCAGTCAAACCCGTTCCATTTTTATTTGAGGGGGGAGGGGGTGGGGTGGGGATAAAGCCGACTTAACAAAATGTATACGTACGATTTGTCATGAAGCACTGTTTTCAAGAAAAGGCCAATAACTGAACTTCCTCCGCCCGAATGGAGAAGAAATTTGACTGGCTAAGAATTAGGACAATCTTATTGTTTCAGGTAATGAACAAGATCTCGTCCTGAGCTGTTTTCATAATAATTTGATTCATATCCCAAATGACTTTACATAACCTTTGATGGTCAGACATAACATGTCCTATTCACTGGTAGTAAACACCAGTCCCCCTATTCAAATATCCTCTTTTTTAAAGCTTTATTATTTATTTGAAGCGCTTCGATCACACAAGTGCATGTCTAAGGGGAAATCTTTACAACCGTGAGAGATATAGACAAACAGGAAAATTCGGGATCTTGGACAGGTTTATTGCAAAAATCGTGAAGTATTTATATTATTTTATCAATGGGGACTGAAGAAACAAGGGTCGGGGCTAACCATACAAAAATACAAACAATTCTTACGTTTATTTAAAAAAATATTCCCTGGACCCTGATTGGAACCGGTGTCATTGACAGATTACGATGATAGTAATTTTATCATTCATTCATATCTTCAATATTAAGGTGCCGTCGCAGTTACCATAGCTGCAAAGTTTTTATTGTGGTGGCCAGTGTGCTCTTACTAAACTTTGGCATTGCCTATTATGGAAGTACTTAAAAAAAATAATATCATGTGAAATCGGGGCAAAATATCTTACTAAACTGGAGTAAAAAAAAAATTCTTCGCATAACTGCAGCCATAAATATATATGACCAAGGTATTTCGATATTTTGATCATGTGAATTGACATATCTGCTATTTTAGTTTTTAATGAAAGCTGCACAGCATTAAGCACACGTTAATTATTGTATATAGATTAATCTAGCCATATTACCATAATATTCTGTCTGTTGGATAAAATCATTTCAATCAGAATTTCATGTACATCTGAACTTCAACGATTAGGTGGCGGTTTGGTAGTAGTATTAAATACTCACACTTTCTCAAGTCTGCCGAGGCCCTTGAACATATTAACGTTGATATTTCCGATGAGAACTTCTGCAAGGTCTCTTTTGGCGACGATGGGAGAGAGAGAGAGATATAGAAAAAAGACAGGCAATCTCGGATGAATGCTTTCTAATGACTCGAGACGTGGGTGGAGGGTCGGAACTAAGAAATGAAGGGGGGGGGGATCTGCAACTTCACACATGAATTTCAGGTCGTAAATTTTCAAAGGTAGGTCTTCTCTATTTTAATTTATTCTACATCATTCTGATATTTAAATGAGAAATGAAAACGACACCACCCCTCATCGATCAAATGACCCTTCTGTTTGCTCTGATCATATTAATACTGTACATCAAAGCACGAACAGACACATATATAATACAAATAAGGTTTTGCAGCTATATTATATTTACGTGTATATGATATTCCCCGAGGGCTTTATGAAGCAAACACACGTATACACAAATCCAAGTTACCTTTACAGGCCCTTGCACGTGTAGCAGGTGTAACGTATTTTAATAAATGAAATCGATTGACCTGAATCGATACGGAAGACATTTTTTAATAAACGCGTAAATGATATCAATGTTCAAAATTGATTTCAATAAGCTATTACAGCAAGGTATGTACCCAATTTCGGCACAATGGGTATGCACTAAAATGCTAGGGAAAACCGTGAAATCAAATATCGATGTAATGGATGAGACATATTAAAAGCAGGCCTCTATCGCCATGGCAATTCCATGTTTTTTTTTAGTCTACTAAATTTAGCCCTGTGGAGTGTATACAAAAATAATTCACTTCACATGAAGTTCTTGCAAATTTGTAAAGATTAATTCAAAGATGTCGGAATACCTATCGATGATCTAAAACGTGTGTGCACGCCTGTGAACCAAAAATTTTCGTCTAGTAAAAATAATCTTAACAATTGCTTTGGATAATAATACTTACAAGTCAACAAGGTTCTCCAAACCTCGGAACACATCAACAGGAAGGGAAAACAAGGGGTTATTCCTCAGTCTCCTGCCAAATTAATAAGATTGTAAAAATCGTGTACTATGAAGGTTTAGTTTTCCTCCTGATGCCAAAAATAATCCAAACAAAACCAAAAACAGAACAGAATTACCAGAAAATTGTGATGGAAATGATCTGAACGTACATAATATGGTTGTCTTTTTAATGAACATTATGTAAATTTTTATGTAAATTAGTAAAAAAAAAATACAAGTGCAGAATGTGTGTCTATAATTGTCTATGATTTAAAACCTTGTCTTATATACTCCACTACGCTTCACTGAAAATTGCAATTAATTCAACGCTTAATGTCGCACGAAACATGGCATGTGGGGCGTGTATGATGAACCTGCAATGAGCATAGTAATCTTACACCGTTGGAAAAAGCGGAAAATATTTTAAATCTACTATATTTAAGACTATATCATCTTGAATTAGCCTTGTGGTGAAAATGTAGTCTGCCCAGAACTGTATGAGCTGGCTATTTTTTTCGTCATAGGCTCAAAGCACCTCAATAGTGGTCACATCAAAGACGTAAGCTAATATGCAGTTGAGAGCAAACAAATGCTCCTTATACTTACAGAATCTCCAGAGAATGCAGTCCATCGAAAATCCCGTCGGGTAAATGTGAAATCTGATTGTGAGAAAGATCTCTGTGAAAGAAAACATGCAGTTAAGAAAATGGTGAAACAATATACTGCAAAGAGTCTAAACGGATCATGAAAATTGTAGATTTGAATTTCGGAGCTGTGGGCAAATAAAATTTGGTATCAGCCACATCAGTCTCAAACAGAGCATTGGAACTGACCCATAGAGTACTTCCCTTTTTAGTGGGAATTCGTTTCAGCGGACGTCACACTCAATTAGCAGCCATATCCATGAAATCTCTTTGAATTTTTAGAATATTGCAAAGATGAGTGGAACCATAATTTCATAAATGGGGTGGGGTGGAGCTTAAGAAGTTGAATTACTTTAGTTGAATGATTTTAATTTCTGTTAAAGTAACTCCCGTAGGCACTCGTCATCACAGCCATTTCACAAACGAAAGGGGAATATCAGTTTTGAATGGGGGTGGGGTGGGGCGACTAAAGGAGTGGTCTCAGGGAGAAGGCGTGAGAGATCAGTCGGAAGATTATAGATTTGCAATCCCCTGAGCCTTGTTTGATTTCAAGTCCAAGCGATAGTACCCTTTGGTAACGCATTTTATCGTCGTTATCGTGTCCCTCGGTGAGGACGTTAAACCGACGTCGTTCTCCTGGTTGTTTGCTAACAAGGAGTTTGGTTAATGCATTCCTAACAGCCAGGTGAAGTAATTCAACCTGTATCACCACTTCTTGCATCAAAATATTTACTGGGTTGGGAGCTTTATATTCTTACAAAGATAGTTTCACATCTAATGAAGATAGCTTTGACTATCAAAGAGCTCGAGTCTCTTCCCATTGGACTGAAAATGAATTATAAAATGCTGTTTTGTGTCATCACCTCACTCTTTTCTATATCTCTCTCTCTCCCTCCCTCCCTCTCACTATCTCTATTTTCTACCGTTATCCAAGATGGTTACGCCGTGTATTGGATGATACAGGATCATGCTACGCTGCCCTCACATCGCAATATACCTGTCCCAGGCTGCTACATCACCCTTTTATCTCCCTCCCTCTCTCTCTTTCTTCCTATCTCTCTCTCTCTCTCCCTCCATCTACCTGTCCCTAGTTACTCCCTACATTTCAACCTTTATTCCCCCAGGCTGTTATTTTTTCTGCCTTTCTGTTCCATTATCTCTCTAACACTGTCATCTTTATGCTTTACACGCCCTGTGCCCTTTTTGTTAATTCTAATTGCATTACTTGTAATTTTGATTGATAGAGCTGAAATATATAAGAAATACGGAAATCAATATCTAGAACGAGCAACCGATTGTGTAAATACTTATATATATACAACAAAATGCATCCTTCTTAGTATTTCAAAATTGTTTTCTATATACTTGGGACAATGACGTACAAACTATCATATCAAAGTAAAGCAAAACATTATTCAATTATCAAATATTGCATGCTTACACTTTACAAAAAATACATTGTTTAAGCCTGTCACTCTAACAACAAGAAAAAATAAGTTCAACAGCTTTCTTACAGTCTACATAATCACATTCACATACTTACAATTCCACCAGGGTTCCAAGCGAGGCAAATGAATTATTTTCCATCGATTTTATGCTGTTATTTCTCAATATTCTGAGGCAGATAGAAGAGGTAGAATGGAGGGAAAATCATGAAAATCAATGAAAATATAATGTAAATGTAAGAGAACAAGACATGTTGCATGTTCTTTCATCTTTATTGTAATGCTTCAAATTTAGGGGAAAATATCCGGGGGCCAGATCTTGAAACACGGGTGATTTTCCTCCAAGGTGTTCAAAATCTTAGCAGTTTGCATTCAATTCCCGTGTTCCCTATACATTTCCCTTTTGAATTTGCATCATTAATAGTTGACGGCTTTTCAAAAAAGATGAAGGTCAGCAATTTTCACACCATATCGTGAATACAAGATTATGTAGGAAGGTAGACTGAATAGACTTTATTTGCTGCCACACTGGCGAGACAAACTCCATACTGTTTAGAGCTATTACGTTATATCCAAGGACATGATATCGGTCAGTGTGAAATCGGTATCGTTAATGTGACTGTAACCTTAAAGAGAAATGCCAGTAGTTGCAGTAAACACTGATTTAATGAGAAAGTCTGTAAAACAGGGCTTTAATTGTCAGTATATCATCGAGGATCTAGATCTGGTACAGTTACATAAACTAAACTTTGTGAAATCTTGAAATCTACGCGAAAAATGTTCATACTGAAGATCACCAACACAAATAGGCGCACGTGAGACAGTGTATTATTTTTGCTTTGATTGTCGGCCCGACGCTCGACCCGAATCCTGTGCTTATTTGCTGATTTCACAGCAATTACACAATTTCTTCCAGAATCCTTTCGAACATATGTTTTATTTATACAAACAGACATTTTGGTGGCCATTTCATTGGATTCTGTACGAACTCATTTTGATATCGTTACCACAACTGGCATTTACCTTTAAGTGCTGCATACCTACATGTATAATGGTATTTGAGCAACACAATTTATTCTTATTTGGAATCCAGTGCTCTTCTCTGCTCCGCCTTACAAAAAGCTGCGATCGACCCGATCAGACGCAACTATGGTTGGCCATCAATGTCAACATCTAAATTGCCAATTTGTTCTTAATATCTTCGATATATATTCTAAATTTATCACTTTCGTGAAGATGCAGTGTGATTCTTATAGTTTACTAAGGAGATTGTGCAAATATCTAGTAGAAAAATTATGGTATCGATGGACTTCCATACAGTTGAGATTGATTGGATCAATCTTAACTGTTTGTAAGACGGGGCTTAATTTTTCTTCTTTGTTAGCTTATTCTGTGTTCAGTTGTGTGTGGCACTTCTTTTCCGATATACGTCATTTTGCACTAAGAAAACAAGTTCCCCGCAAAGCTTTAAATTGGGGTGTTATTTCAAATGCGTCCATCAATATTTTTTCCATAACATCTTAAGTGTGCATTCAATGTTCGTCAGTCGCCTTCTTGTCTGTCAATCTGTGCCTCGTTACCCTCGTTATCCAACAGTTATAAAATTTTCTGGCTTAAGTGGAATAGAAGAGAAATTGCTGAAGGTTAACTGAAAGAACATTACGAAAAGGAACGGTTATCGCGTTGATTTAAAGTGGTATTCCACTGACGAGTAAGATGAAAATTAAAAACTCTTGTGAGATTTCAATTCTCTTGAATTCATTTTCTTTCAACTTGAGCAAGCTGAGAGGAAATAATCCCTTTGCAGTTTATAAAAAAAATGTATTCTATTGTTAGAATCGGAAATTGATTTCCTCCTGAAATTCATTTTGCCCAATTAATCGTGTGCCCGGCAGCCACTGAGCTGCGCCAGGAAACGATTTAATCAACAATGATGGTAAAATTAAGAATCCGAGTCACTGCTGTAAACATGAATTCTGTCGGGGGTTTTAGTTTGATTCCTTTCGCTTATTACAATAAACCACTAATAGACGCTAAATGCAGTTAGTCCAGTGATGTAAAAATGAAAAAGGATATATCAAAGTTTTTGAATAAACAATCTTTCCAAAAGACGTTAATGAAACACCCATGCAAACACTGAAACATAGTAAGTGTCATTCAAACAGGAAAAAGATGATTGAACGTGATGGCAGCTGTTTAGTTGTTTATACACCATACCAATGTAACAAGTTGACAATCGTTGAGAGCCCGTAATGCTTAATGGATTATCATAAATAGACGCCCAAGCGGGATGATTGGAATCATGTCGGCCTATAACACGAATTTACTGGCGGTTATTTTGATTTTGTTTGATATTGCAGTGACATAAAACGCATTCGGAGTCAGATGCTGAGTTTTTTTTAGAAGCAGAAAAAAAAGAAAAAGAAAAAAAAATCGCTACAAATACAAAATGAAGGTTATTGCCGTTCCGAGAATTTTGACAGGCAAGCAAAAAACGGTAGTTAACTACTATTTGGTTTACAATTCTCTCTTTTTTTTAAACATCTTCCAGAGTTAGTGGGGGTTCTGCCTCTGGAGATTAATTCAGGCAGCACCCCTCAAGTTTCAAACAACAATGCAATATTCTATTGATTTAATATATTATTAACACATATCGAGCATGTCGAGTAAGAAGGAGTATTGACAGTGTACTTACAAAACTGTGAGAGATGTGTTGCCAGCAAAGGATCTTGCATTAAGACTCATTATGTCGTTTCCTTCAAGGTCACTGAGGAAATTATCATGTGTGAATATTGACAAACAATAAGAATCATTTAATATTCAATTCAACGATTTTTTTAATGAAGACTGGCTGTTATATTTTTAGAAAACAAGTTTGAGACGACAATTTTGTTTTGCAGATTCAAGCCAAGTTTTAGCATTACAAGATAAATCTAATTTCAAAAATATCGTGTTGAATACATGCCAATGAACTTATGTGCTGGACTGCATCCATATCCAATAACGTCATCGCCCCCAACTTCCCACTCAAATACACTCTCATGAATTGTTGTCTACAAAGGGTGTCCCCCCAAAGAGAAAACCTGGACCAACGTCCAATCACGTCACCGCCCCCCACTTCCTTCCGAAACGTATTCTCATGAATTGTTGTCTACAAAGGGCGTCCCACAAAAAAACTGCATCCATATCCATTTCACGTCACCTTCCCCAACTTCCCACTCAAAATACACTCTCATGAATTGTTGTCTACAAAGGGCGTCCCCCCAAAAAAGAGAAAACCTGGACCCACGTCCAATTACGTCACCGCTCCCCCCCCCCCCCCACTTCCTCCCCAAACACATTCTCATGAATTGTTTTTCTACAAAAAAGGGCGTCCCACAAAGAAAGACAGAACGTGTTTTATAGATTATATCGATTATGGATCTAATATTACTGGTGTGAGTAAATGAAACATTTTCTATTATCATCAATCATAGACCGAATATCATTGAATTGTTTTCGCTCATAGAATACATACTCAATCATAATTTCTTAAAAGATTTGCTCCGAATTTCACGTGTAAGTTTACATCGACTCCCATTTAGAGGTTTGTGAATGAAACTTAGCAAGAAATATATTTTTATACAAAACAATTGCTAATTAGCGAGGATCCTCACTTGCGCAGCAAGGTCGTTGTATCCTTAGCAAATTCGTCGCCTCTCTCTGTGCAACTTGGTTTGACATTGATATTTCAGACTCAACCTCCTTTTCTCTGCGTGAAATACTTCTATATATAATTTCAAGTTTCACAATAAAAACTTAATGGATACAAACAAATGAATAGTAAATTTCGTGATAACGTATGACACAAAAACCTGGGAATCCCAGTTCCTTTCTTTTCACATACACTGTATATACATGCTTTACTTATTTATTTATTCAGTCATATATGTTTTAAATATATTTTTACTGTTATATACTTACAGCCATACAAGTGACTTGAGATCGTTGAGACATTCTCCTTCCTGCAGATCTCTAATTTCATTGTTGCGCAGATCTCTGTCGATATAATCAGATAGAATAAACATCTATTTATTGTTCAGGTAAAAGCGGTTTGCTATTCATATCAATCTTTCCAGAGGGTTTGGATTCATCAATTTATTAAGTGGTGGCATATTCGCTCCGTAACATTCAATGAAATTTGCACTGGTTCGGTCTATACAATCTACTTTTGATATGAAATCATTATAATGATATATACATGTCAAATGTACGAGTAACCTTGGCAACGGATTTGGGAGGGACATCTTTGAGAATACCCTAATCACTACTAGAACAAAACAGTGGTTTTTATTTTAATTATACCGTGATTAACATCAACGCTACAACCGCTAATACTATTACCATTGTAGCCACCAATGGCGGATCGGGGGGGGGGGCACAGCCGTCCCGTACCTTCCTTTTGAGAGGCACAATTAAATTTTTGTAATGTAAAAATGACGTTAAACGGAAGTGTGCCCCCTATTGAAAGTGAAGACCTTTTGGGGGGGGGCTTGTATTTTTTTTCGTGGAAGAAATGTCCTGAAAACCTTCTTCTTCTTTCTTTTTTGGTTTGCTTTTCAAACTTTTCCTCGGGAAAATGTGCCCCACCCCTTGTTGGAAAATCGTGGATCCGCCCCTGGTAGCCACCTACTGAAAACCGAACGGTTTTTGCACCGCGGCGCAAAACGGATTCAAGAACACAGTAAAAGTACCTAAAATGCTGATCAATATGACAAAGACGATTGGAAGGTCTTTGTCGAAAGTTCGTGAACCGGAACAGCAGTATCGTCCTAAGTATCGGGGCTAACGAAAAATTGCGGACCATGTCGTTTGTCCAGAGTCCTCTAGGACGATACCGTTGTTTTAATAAACAAAATTTCGACAAAGACCTCTTGGTTGCTTTTTTTTCATGAAAGGCGTTTGACAAAGTACATTCTATTTTCCTGGATCCGTTTTGCAGTGTGGAAGCTCCAAACAATTACGATAACCATAAACACTGCATACATCACCAATACAACACAACAAGCAAAGCACGCCCACTTACAGCCAATATAGATCTTCTAATCCTAGAAAAATGCCAGGTTCCAGGGTCTGCATTTTGTTGTCGTTCAGAAATCTAAGAAAACAATGATATGCTAAAGTTAATAAAGTAAAGTGATTTGTGCATGTTAATGTGAAAAGGTAAGTACATTAGTTTCTTGGAGTTAAGACCGGAGCTACATGTAAAAGTGAAATTGACCAAACGGAACTTCATTGAAGATTTGTATTCGTAGCATATTAACCGCTTGATTTAGGTGTTTGGATAGATGACATTATCAGGCCTTTTAACTGACTGAGTTACGTGACGTCACATGATGTTGGAGGGCTGTGGTTACTTAGATTTGTACGTAAACTGTTTTTTTTTAATGATTTCCAGGTAATGAAGCCTGCAGAGGAAATGGGCAATGGAAATTGTTCACTGCTTAAATGGATGGAGACCTGCAGCTTTTAATTACGAAGGGTTTTTGTGATTTCTTTGTTTTGCTCTTCTAGGGCCTCGTTTGCTATGTCAGGAAAGACTTCTACACATAATCTGAATGCAGATGGCATTGGAAAGCTGCGCCAACTAAGCGGGAAATGAAATATGGAGAAAAAAAATCAATATAGTACATGAAAGTAGAGCTTTAGTGGCGTAATGACCAAAATAATTTGAGGCGGGGGGGGGGGCAGATATGGCAAAATTAATTTTAAAAAAAAATTGCGAGCGAGCAAAGATTCGACATTTTTTTTTATTACAAAAATCATATTTTATGATAAATTTTGACATAATATTCAGAAAATGATATCATACTTCGCCATTGTCTCTTTCCTTTTTTCTTCTTAGTCTTGAAAAAATGGGGAAGCGAGAAGCGCCCACAGCTCCCCCCCCCCTTGTAGGCCACCGCTACAAACCTATAGAATCACAACGATTTTAACACAAAACGAAGTTTACAAGCTCTCTATTGACATATGATCTATCAATTTCACATTTGCATGAATTGGGTATTTGGAGGTCGAGTCTTTAAGTTGTTTTCCACATTACTTATGGCTCATTTCTTCATTTCGCATTCCAATAATTGCGGTCATGCCTACTGGTTTGATGAGGGCAAGCCTTGATGAATAATATCTCGGGCGTGTTGTAAAACCGTAAACAAATATTTTTCACATGAAGAAACACAATTATTACAATTTGTCCGGAATATGTCAGCGGAGGCAAGCGTCAGCGCCATCAATTACAAATGATAAGCCATCAAGTTATGAAGCATATATAAATTTACATTTAGAATGACTTCATTTATTCAAAAATCGAAGTTCTAGGACCCAGGAAAAGGTGATATAATAATGAAATTAATTTACGGATCACTAATAGGGTGAATTGTGACGAGGACCAAACCCTCTTGTCACCCCCCCCCCCACCGGTGTATTTAACATTCCGGCCGCTTTGGTTTATACAGACAGGGACCCTGGAATAGGGGCATACGGAGCCATTGGGGGCATGAACCCCCTCATTCTGCCAAAAGTTGTACATATTTAGTACCATATTGTAATTGAAGGTGTGCATGCTTATTAGTTTGTTTTGTAATGTGCCAGTCAGATCACTTTGCGGGAAACTATTACCATTGTGAAAGCGAGGGGTGTTTGTTTTCTCCTACCAAACAACAAAATGAACAAATTTCTGTTTTCTTCAATCAGGAATCCCTGTATCCACTTCTGGATCGACATAATGTGCACGTCCACGAAGTAGGGATAAGCACTTTCCCCTGTTGACAAACTGGCTCCTATACCTGTTATGAAATGCGGGCATCTTGGTTATTGGGACGGGGGTTAGCATAATTGGGAGGATTTTCGCATCAGTTTGTGCCACGACGGCGTTAGATTTGGGCGCGCTAACCTAAAAGCTTGACGATATCCAAAGCATTAGGTAAATGCATACTCACAGCCAGTGCAATCCGCTTAGTCCATTAAAAGCTCCAGTGTCTATTCGTGATATGTTATTCTCTGAAAGAAAGCTGTGGATACAAATAAACATACAAGGAGTAAACATTAGACATCGTCACATCGCGTACTATTGATTATTAAATTCTGGCCACGTGTCTGAAAGGACAACGCACTATGGGTGAACGCATAAAAGGAAACATGGTTTGTATTATCAAAACAATTGTGTAGATAATATTAATTTTTTCCATTTTTGTAAGAGAGGTTAAAGAAAAGAAATCAGTATCCAAACGAACAGTATTTTTTTTAGGTGCAACGCTTCTTCTTATGAATGGCAAACTCATCACTCAGCCCAAAACTGATATTTCAAAGCCCCTCACCGCGATATATCAAGGAACATCTCCTGGGATAAGCACTGAGATTGCACTCCTTCCAACCTCTTTGCGTGCAAGATAATATTTTCTTAGCGAACTGCAAAGTAATCAATAAATTTACGCCTTTTTTTGTATTTTTGTATTTGTTCAGAGGAGCAAGTTCAGCTGCTAGACATCATAAGCTCTACAATCATGACAATCATTGAGCATTTTTTACGCACCATCGTTTAATGTATAGGATCTTGCAATGAGTTGGTTAGTATGAACTGGACAAATCACAATAAACTTACAGACGTGTGAGGATACGAAGGTTCCTGAAAGAATTCGCCTTTATTTCGTATATTCTGTTTCTCATCAGATTCCTGCGTAGAACAAAAGTCGTTACTCTAATAAATGCTCTATAATTTGTGTTACCAAAGTCAGAATTCAATCAGAACTGAGAAAAATACATTTTCTTTATAATATTCGACATTTATTTTTACGCACTACCCTACTTTATTAAGTAGAGCTAGATTTGAAATCAAAATAAGTCATACGTATTGAAAAATATTACCCCATCACGTTTGTTTAACGCAAGGCATGCATGTGTTGGTACGTTACCCTACTTACCTGCAATATATTTTAATACAAACTAAAATTAAATTGCATGAGAGAACAAAAAACTACTACAGCATTTCTTGATGCGATTGAACAAAAAAGATATTTAAACAAGGGTAAAAAATTGAACTAGTTTCTGTATTGCAATAAATGACACATTCTATGCGTTTTCTATCTGTACATAAAAAGAAAACCAAATAATATCGAGTTTGCAGCAAAATATACATGAGAGAGCTGAAAAAACAGTACAACTTTCGTTTATGCGATTCAACATGAACAATATTAAAGATATTTAAACAAGGGCACAAAATTGAATTTTTTTCTGTATTACAAGTAAATTACACGTTCTATGAGTACGTGTACTTAAAGAGAAAACCAAATAATCTCATCGAGCTGCAGCAAAATGTAAACTGCGGTTGGACCTAAATTATAGGAAAATTTAATGTCGGTCAACCAAAATCGACACGATCTTCTTACGAGCTTATCTATAGGAGACACAAATTACTGGGTTTCTTAATCGAATTTTCATTTTCCAGATGGGTAAGATAAAGAAAATGTGAAGAACACAAGGACAATAGATGAAACCATCCAATACTAGATAAAGACACGTATAATACATCTACCCTGCTCGAGTAAGAGTAATTGTGAACTTGTGAGATCTTTGTTGTATATCTTTCTTTGTTTAATTTCTAGCATTTTATGATGCATTACTTGGATCCGATAATGATAATACGAAATACGAATGATATCTGAACAATTTATCTTTAAGCACATGGCACATCTTATCTTGAAGATAGAGGGGATACCATAAAGATAAAATGGAATATTGTGTTAAATTTCCAGGGGGCCGTTTCATAAAGCTATTCGTAAAATAAGATCGACTTTAAGAACGACTGGTAAACCTTGCTTACGCGCTAAACCATCGCCAAGGAATATACCATTTACCACAAGAAAGGATCACCAGTCGTTCTTGAAGTCGCTATTAACTTACGAACAGCTTTATGAAACACCCACCGGGTACATAATATTAAAGCATTACGCAAGATTAACGGTAATGTGAAATAACATCGACGCTATAAGACAATACATCAGTCAATACGAAATGTTGATACTAGGTACAGTAGCTTTCATCTGTATGCTTCAATAACAAGGATCTCGATTCATACTCACAAGTATATAAGTGATGAAAAGTCGTCAAATAGTTCACTCCCGATGTTAACGATGTTGTTTGATTTCAGGTATCTGTGCAGTTAAATTGCAGGGTGCATCTTGTAATTTATTACGTTTAGATATTCAGTGGATCACTTCATTTCTTACAACTGTTTCTATCAGAAAAGCATTGAGCCGAGTGAGATTACATGAATTGTATTTCCCCCTCCCTTTCCCCCCTCAGTTGTAAACCAAAAATAAAAATATCTCTCTCATTTTCTAAAGGCCATTGACTTATGGAGGTACACTCTAAAAATTAGAATGTTTAATCAACATTTGAAAGGTTGGAGTAGTGACAACCTTTTTCCAAATGTTAAATTCAACCTTAATTGTAAAAAGCTGAATCCAACATTTTAAGTGTTGGGTAGAACCACTTAAAGTGGTAAAGGCAACAATTAGAAAATGTTGTCACACCTCCAACCTTTCAATTGTTAAGTTAATATTTCTTGTTTTTAGAGTGTAAGGACGATGTACAGTCAGCCTAATGCGGTTATGTACGCGCAACAATTTCCTCGGTAAAATATAACACACATTCAACCCTAAAGAGGGAGGGAGGGAGATGGAGAGACGGGGTAGAAATTAAAGAGAGAAGGGGGACTCGTAGGACGTTTGGCGAAAAACAAAAGGCGCGCTTGGTTGAAGAGATTGCGTATGCTATGAAATGGTGATATGGAAGCTTATAAAAACTTGATTATTGGGTAAAATCTATCGCCGCGAGACTCGTCTGTTATTATTGCCAATATAAAAAGTTTGCTGATTAATGGTACTTATTACTAGTTCTATTTGAAATGAGGACAGTTTATCTAATTACTAATTACTAATTTCAATAGTGCACATTATTTTGCCAGGAATACCATTAAAACAGTCAAACACATGTGGCTATATCTCGGGCATTTAAGAACTTATTTACGAGGCGCCTCATGCGTCTAATTGTGACCAGCCACCCCCAAAACCAATAATAAGTCACCTAGGAAAGTTCACTGTAATTGGCAAAAATAGTCAATTGATTTTCAAAAAGCAAAAAATTAAAATAAAATAAATAAAAATTACTTGAAAGTATAATTCTTCTTACTGTCAAATATTCAAGTTGTAATGTTAAATAGATGATAAGATAGAGGAGTTTAATTTGAAACTAATTTTGTGAAACTGCTTGAAACGTTTCATTGAGACTGAATAACACACATCTCATGCATGAGCGAAACACTTCAAACGTTGTTTTCTATTCATTTTTTGTTAAGTTTTCTCTTAGATTCTTCTGCATTCAATCGGGTATTTGTGTAAATTCTGTAGTAATTTTGATAATCTTTCGACCTGAATAAGAATCTCGAAAATTTATTTCGGGCGACCTATCGTTGGTTTGGGGTGGTTGGTCAAAATTATAATATCTAATGCTCTCGATTGTCATTTTTATCGGTATACTTTTATGATACTTACAGTCTTGTCACATTGTCTGGTAAGTTGGATGGCACTTCTTTTAAGTTCAGTTTGGAGCAATCGAGTTGTGTTAATTTGCTGCAGTTGCAACCTTTGGGATAGTAAGCCAGGGCTAATACCAATGCGAAGAAAAATGGAGAATATTAAATGGGTATCGTGTTGGCACAAGTGCAGGGTTGATATTAAGCGTTGTAGGTAGGAGCTTAGTGTGGTAGGTTTCATGGTACACTATGTATCTTTCTTGGGTAAGTGTTGGTCCTGAAAACGACCACCCAAACTCGATGTTTCGACAAGTGTATTCTCGTCGTCTTCAGGAGAATGAGCAAAGTTTGTAAAAGCAGGCCTTGTGTAAGGGCCTATCTTAACTTGTTTTCATTTCTTGTTTATTACCGTTTGTCGAGTAAGTGTATTTTATTGGGCTGCTAATTTATTTTCTCGGTTTTCCATGATGTAGTCATCAAGCCAGTTTTTCGGATCTATTATTTTTCAGAGGCATTATTCCAATCAATCTAGGGAAGAACAAGAAGGCATTCATCATTTCAAAAGACTTTCATCAAGTTCCATGCAAATTGCCACGGTATTTTCAGAGATGTAAAGAAAGTTTGATGGATGCAATAAAGTACACACAAATATTTGATTTTTGAACACAATAGACACTTGTAAATTCACGGCTTTGCTACTGGTACAGGAAACAATTAAAAAAATTATTTGGTAGCTCCATGGTTAAGGTACACTCGTCGATTCAGATAATATTAATGACCTATCAGTTTGTCGGTGATCTCCGATAGCTTGCACCTGCTCACACATCCGTTTTTTGGGACGGCATTTCCGTTGAGGAAAATATAGAGCTAGAATTAAAAAGGTTACACCTTTTAAATCTCATAAATAATAAAATGATAATTTAATTTATTAAACGCTCATATCGACTCTGAGCTCGAAAGGATTATTTTCATCATTACCTTGGCTGTACAGCCGGCTACTTTCCAGGCCCCCAAGGTTTGAGGAGTGGATATTCCAGCTCTGTTTATAAACGCGTCTTACGCTGTGCGATTCGATACGATTTTTTTTTAATTATTAATCGCATTTCGCATTGAATATGAAAGTTCCATATAGAAAAATTGCTTTATTTGAAGTTCGGCATAATGTTAGGAATAATGATATCATAATTTTGCTTTGCGGCAAGCCCTATTGTCGGAGTAAAGTCCAAATCGGCTTCAAGTCGATTAATTTTGATTTCAGTAGTCCTACAACTATTCTGACCTCGGATCCCTAAGATTTTATTGGTTGGAATGTTCATTTCAAATGTTATTACGATTTACTTGAAAATTGGATCGCAACGATTCGCATAGTGTTAGCCGAGCATTATTAAAGTAACCAACCATCTATAGCACTTGATTTTTTAAACCCATCGATATACAAAAAATGGATAGAGTTGCAACGCCCTCTTCATGCCACTGAAAATACTTTAAAGTACTTTAAAAGATCAAGCGCGCAAAAAAAGTTCCACACATTATTACTTTCCCTTTCGTGTGCGTGTTGTTCCTTACGTGATGGTATGGCCCCATAAACTTGTCAATTTTAGTACTTTTTCTTAAAGTTTCAAGGTTCGTGCGTGTGGCTGTATACAACGAGCCATATCTTATTTTTTCGCATCGATGTTTATACCAGTAAATAGTATTGATATCTCACCGCATTCGTTGAGGGCTCTGTTTTCTCCAACCGGCACAGGATGAACGTAATCAAAGTGGGCAACCCAACCGTCATCAATAGCTGCAGGCAAAAAAAAGTATACATGTATTGGATGCCATTTTTTCCCGCATCCTCCGAAAAAAGTTAACGTTATATATATAAATAATATATATATATGTGTGTGTGTGTGTGTGTGTGTATATATCCATGTTTGAAAGACCACCGTGTCCCCCAATCAATAAATTAGCTCAGTGAGACACGAAGTGTGAAAACCCCTTCACGGTATCAAATTTACATCAGTATTTAGATGGGGTATTGTAAACAATAATCTATTTCATTGTTTTGAATCGCACTTAGCTGTATGAAGGCCTACTCTAGACGTGAAATCAAACTTTTTGAAAATAATTGATCGGGTGGAGGAGGCAAGGGGGTGGTTGTCTTTTCATGTCTGTGTTCGTTTAAATCCACAACTACCTTATTTGGAAATGTAGGCCTATAATCATTTTAATATTTCGTAATTTAGTGGCGTATCCGTAGAACCGTTTAAAGGCAGAAATTAACGTTATAGACCTGTAACTTTTAAACAACCAAGGGAGAGATGAAATATTTACATGGATGCCTTTCTATGAACCTAAAAACTCTGAAACCAACAAAAAATAAAAATAAATATTTTTCATACGTTATAATCGAGGATTGTATGTCATTTCTATCGCACCAATAATAATAGAACACACAGGTGTATGCCATAAAATTGAGATGGTGTTTCCGGTCACTTTATATTTCACTTTATTGAAGCACTATGCTTTTCGGACGTGATTTTTTTTTCTGGGCTTCATTGTTTTTTACATATCACAGACACAAGTGACAAGTGGGACCTCGAAGCTCAGAGTTTTTGAAATTCAAATCAATGTTAGCCAATGCCTTAAACGGTGATGGTTATCAACAGCTTCTTTTATTGGAAAAACTTTGGGGATCAAAGAAATGTACAGTAAATGTATAAAAGCATTACCACATCCTGATTATCATTTTTTAATTCCCCAAAGTATTTATGCGTGTGACGTCATAATTCCAATTCACCCTTCCTAAGAAGCTACAGGAATACGTGTAAACTGAGTTACGACACCCGCTAAGATGGCGGCGCGATTACGCCAATATACCTTTATGCAAAAAAAAAAATCTATTAGAGACGACTTGTCGGATTTGTCTTTCTTTTCAGATTACATGCACGTGGACTTACCACATCCCATTTCGTCGGCAGCATTTTGACAATGTGCAATGTCGTCGCACTGGAATTGCTGAGCCACACATTCGGTGCTGTTTCCACACGGGAAGAAGCCCGGGTCGCACTCTATAAGATCGTTGGCCCACTGGCAACTTCCAGATCCGATGATGATAACTAGAATTACAGCGGAAATAAATTGAAAACAAATCGAGGTTTAAAGCTTGTTTGTCAGCGATGAACGTTTTATGATCAAAAGCCTGCAGCCTTGCTTCACTCGTAGACAGTGACGCACTGAACCAGAAATTTGGAGGGGGCTAGATATGGCGTATCACGTAAAAATCAGAAAAAAATGTATCTGCTTCCTTTCCTTTTTCTCTTTTTTTTTCTTGGTCGTGATTTGTTTGTTCGTTTTTTGTGGGGGGGGGGCGATAGCACCCAGACCCCTCCCTTCGCCCCGCCCCCTCTGTACGCCACTGCTCATAGATGAGCAAAGATCTTAAACTAGGATTGGGTACTGAAATTGAATATCTGAAAAATAAATAATCATTGTTTCAATGTTCATACGAATATAATGTATTTATGGAATTATCAGCGAACCCTCCAACCGAAAAGGGTAAGAAGGAGAAAGAGGGGGGGGGGGGGCGGGAAAATAGAGTGCAGGATATATCATGGAGTTCAAATGTTAAATGATTGTGTGCGGACGCATCTGTCCGGATGTGTGTGAGGGTGTGAGTGTGAGTGCATATGCGTGGGTGTGCATATGTGTGTGAGGGACAAATGATACTAAAGAATCAAGCAATGGTTCTCTCATGCCAAACCATTCAAATTCGAGTCCTGTTTTTGCCCGCCTTCTGTGTACAGAAAAAAATAGGGGAGTCTGAATGCCTACATCATAATTTCTGAGTAAAGATAGTGACACATTAATCATGTGTCAAAAATGATGGCGAATTTTGAATAATAACCCTAGGAATTCTTACAAAGAGCTGAGAGTTATTCTGCCAGGCACAGAAAGCAGCAGATCAAAAGAGGAAGAATGATTACCTCTTATGTACCATATTTAGTTCAGTGTAGATGTAGGTATTTTAATACCTGTTTTATTATTATCATCAGTTTTGATCAGATTGGTTATGGGAATTGCAGTTGATAACGAAAAAAGTAGTAATAAAAATGTATTTCTATAGCGTCTTTTCTTGGAAAGGTATAGAGCGCATTACCTATAAAGAACATAAACATTGATGTGAATGTGGGTTCGAATCCCAACCATGGCGTAATTTCCTTCAGCAAGAAATTGATCCACAATGTGCTGCACTCAACCCAGGTGAGGTAAATGGGTACCTGGCAGGAATTTATTCCTTGAAACGCAGCGCGCGTAACAGCTGCACTGCTAAAGCCAGGGTAATTATGCTGCATATACTGTAGAGCGCTTAGAGACTTCTGACAAAGTTAGTATTAGGCGCTATATAAGCAAGTATAATTATGAAAACTTAAAGAAACTTTGAAAGACCAATGCTGGCAAGCGTGCGTGAACGGAAGACAATGTGTTTTTAGATTTTTTGAATACAAGGAGTGAAATTGCGTTCTTTATAAAATTGGGGAGATTGTTACATGCTCTTGGCCTAGTGGCTAAGAACGCGCTCTTGGCAGTATTGGTTCGACATCTTGGAATATGGATTACTTTGTTGGCATTAGAACTTAGATTATAACCAGATTGGATTAGATGAATAATTCAAACACGTATGAGGGGAAATGTACATTAAGGGCTTTGAAAACAAGTGTAGCCGTCTTAACTGGAGTCTTTGTTGTATAGGTAGCCAGTGCAGAGTGTTAAGTAGAGTTGTGGTGTGAGTGTTCTTTGCTGATACTGCTTATAGACTACGGATTTGATATTTAGCATTTCTGACAACATTTGAAACATCATCAAGCAGCATGAATGTCAAAGACGACTCCCAAGGATGCGACGATTTGGTGGTGGCCTTAACTCAGTGTTATCATGTAAGGTTACGGCGTGAAGTCCTTCAGTAGATGCCGATGGACCTTCGAAGCAAATACTACAGGTTCGGTTTTGTCTTGATTCAGTTTCAGCTTGTTTGATGTCATCCATGTGTGAACTTGGTAATGTTGGATCGAATTTGAGGAAAAGCTGGATGTCATCAGCATACATGAGAGTCTACTCCATATGATCTGTGGAGAATGTCAGATAGATACTTTCTTTTAAACCATCTTAAACAGCAGTGGACCTATTACTGATCCTTGTGGGATATCATACTCCAGTATAGTATTAGTTGACTTCACCCCATCGATGTTCGAATGCGATAGTCCTCCCATGAGATTGGACTTCAGCCAGCTCAATGCTTGGCCAATAGCACCATGGTCCTCTTCAATCCTTTTGATCAAAATGCTGTGGTCTAAGGTGTCGAAAGAGGATGACATGTCCAACGACAACAGAATTACACACGATCACTAAGAGCACAAAGAATATCGCTCTGCAGACTCACCAGCGCTGTCCAGCATTCATTTTACATGCAGAATGTCTTGGGTCTCCAAGATCGTTATTATCAATGTGATTGACCAGTTGTGCTGAGACGACCGTTTCAAGAAGCTTTTCGATGAATCTGACGTTTGAGACAGGACTGTAATATCTTAAGGTAATTTTTGTCAAGACCTTTCTTTTTAAGTACAGGAGGCACCGCTGGTGAAATGCCAAGTCACTGTGGGAATTCACCTGATGTCAGCGATTTGCTGATGATGTGCGACAGCCTAGGTAGATAAAATATTGAGTTGACGCTTTATCAACCATGTCGGCAGAGGATCCAAGCGACTCGTTTTATTTGGAGAACATTTGATTACTAACATGACTACTAATTACACAAGTATGAGCTACGTTAATGAAAATGGTAATGCGTTTTCGCACTGCCATGAAGAACGAATTATAGAACACAGTAAGTGTATTGAAACTGCCAGTCAAATTACAGTGTACAGCTGGGAGATGTTTGTCGAAAACCAGAAGAGCAGTTTCTCCCCAAGTTTCGGAGCTGATGAAAATTTGAAAATATGTCGATGGTCCAGATTCCAGGAAGACAGTGACGTTTTCATTTACACATTTTCGACAAAGACTTCTTGGTGGCTCTTTATCACGCAGGTCAGTTGGCAATATTCTGCTATGTTCTTGAAAGTGTTATGCGTAGTAGTGAAAACAATCCCTATTTTTATGAGCAAGTTAAAGACACATAAAGACACATAAATCATGTGGAAAAAAATAAATTATTAGTTCTCGGATTACATACATTGGAGTTGGTGGTTAATGGAGGCCAAAGGAGGGACAATGAGTACATTTACGTAAATTTGCTAACTTACTGGTCCTTATGTACCGTATTTAGTTCAGTGCTAGATATATATATTTTGATAGGCCTACCCGTTTTTATGTCAGTTTTTGATTACGTTTATTATAGGAATCGCATAATATAGATGATAGATAAATGGTTTATTAATAAAAATCAAGACATCATCGCGGCTAAGGTCGAATTGCGATGTATTTACAAGGTAATAATGACACAAAAAATATTCAAACAATAACAGAGATAATTACAAAATATGTAATACGAATGAAGTATGGTATTGCAACTACTTGTGTTGTGGAATTCTAGAAAGAAATTTTAACTGAAAGTGATTGTGTGTTGGGAAATGACTAGTTTGTATGATATTGTAGTATTCAACTATACAGTGCGTTTCAAAAAAAAGTTTACACTTTGAAAAAAGCCCTGGGAATTTAAAAATATACAACATGTGGGTATTTTTTCACATATATTTTTGGGCTTGGGTCTCATCTATCCAATGAAAGTAAAAATTATGATAGAATGTCACACTTGAGTGAGCACTGTCCATTTTTGTAAAGCTCGCAGAAATCTGTTTGCGCAGAAAAGCTCGTTTTCACGCTATGTCAAGGGGAAAGGACGAAATCAAACTTACCCTGCGAAACATTCCTCATACATTTCCCTTGCACTTTAAATCAATTGAAATAAAAACGGATCCATTCAAGCATTGTCTAACAATTTTGCCACCCAACTTGAAATTTCAACACTTAGTAAGCATAAACTTTGCCCTTTTTTGTGCCAGCTGGATCTGAGGACGTAACTGAATCTGAACAAAAGTTTATGGCAGAAATATCCAGCATTTTCACTAATTTTTTATCATTTAAAGTGGGTTTACATTTCATTTGTAATGTAATACTTGTTTCTCCACACTTTTCCCAAACTTGACAATGATTAACAAAATAAAAATCAAGCCTAAGCCATTTCATGTAAATCACAGCTCAGTGTGAGGCAATTATCGTCACGATGACCTCGGTGTGTGAGGGTGTGGATAGGGCGCAATGCTCTTTTCGAAGTGTTTTGGGCAAGGAAAGAAGTTTAATAGGTAGAAGATATCTTAAAATCAATTTTACTTGCTAGAATCCACGTGTTCTTCGTGACAAGGGTCTTCTTTTATCCGCATAACTATTTCAAAGTTCTGCGCAAATGATTTTCACTAACTTTTCAAAAGTAAGTGGTGCTCACTCAAGCGAAATAATTTTCGACATTTATATCGTCATTTGCTTAAATGTTAAAATGTGGAAAAATCTTTAGGATATTACGAATGTATAATTTTACAGGATTATTTCAAAGTGTATACTTTTTTATACGCACTGTATAATAATAAAATCGGAAATAATTAACAAATTAACAGAAAAATTATACATATTGGCAAGAGATATTTCAAAGGGAACAAAAACTATATGATTCTTGCATGTGTTATTATGAGTATATGAAAACGTGGGAAGCGTATATATTTATACTTCGTCTAGTATACTGCCAGTTTGTTTATATTTTACGTATATTGATCGGAATTAATTACCTACTAAAAAACGAAGATGATTAAAAACGAAGATGATAAACGAAGATGAGTATAAGTCTTATGAGAGTGACCTTAATTCATTGCATACTTTTTCGTCTCATGCTGAATCCTAAATACTGGAGGCAACGTTGAATTTAGTCGTGTATTGCTGCTCTGACTCTCAACGATGAGAATCAATTTTTCCCAAGAGAAATCTGTACGATTATGATTGCCTGCATTTTCGTCATCAAGTATATTCAAAATTCCAGTTGCATAAGGTTATACATTAAAGGCCTATATGTCCCATCCTCGCACAATTCACCACATTTGTTAGACACAACACAAGCGTTAAAGAAGGCAAGCTATATACTTTGCTTTATTTTCATTCAAGGAGAATGAAATTGAACAAGATATGAATAAAGAGAATCAAAGGATATGCTCAATGAAAGTTAGAGATCAATTGACCAAACAGTTAATTGTTATGAACATTTCAATGTCGAAATCACTAATGATATGGAGATCCATTAAGAACTCCAACAGTAACTTCTCATGGCATAAAAGTAAAACGCCACCCCTCCCCCTAATATACCGGAAATATATCCAAAGACAAAGATTTGTCGTCATGCTAATGATAGTACGAACTATTTTCCTACAATATTTCTTATCAAATTCTAGATTACATCTCCTCCCATGAAAATAAAAAATCACCCATCATCCATGGATAGACTTGATAAAATTAGGATTTTGAAGAAAAAAAATTGGGAGTTGAACAAGTCTAAGATCAGACTTGATGGTTTAATTGTCAGTAGTCATTAGTGATCTCAACTTTCTCAAGCTTTCTTTGACATGTTTTATTAGTTTCTAAGATTTTTCCCTTTTACTCATTAGGAAGCCTACTTCTTCAAAGGATATTACTCTCCATGAATATTATATTCTCTTGCTGTATTTCAATCAACTAATGGAGCTCGTATGGCCGAGACTTCAAAGCAGTTTTCTCATGTTCCCACCTTTTGGAAGCCATTTAGTTTTCTTTAATACTGATGGCTCGGATACAGCCTCATGCCTCCAGACAAATATCGCACTTGTTTCCATGTCCAAACCGTCTGTTCAATATGTCTTGATGACTTTTTTTTTAAAATAAAGGTCTCCCTGTAAACCTTAGTGTACAAATAATAAATGTGATTTTATTCCTGCTTTACAAACCAAGCGCACACCTGTAAATGTAAAGAAATAGCATGATCATCATAAAACATGAACTATGAAAACAGTTGCAAGTTTTTCATGCCGTATCTGGCGGCATGACACAATCGTATACGTCTTTTTTGTGAGGATTTGCAGGATTTGTTTGTCGAAATATTGCGTAAATAAACGTCCTTTGGAGTTGGATATGAATCCAATATGAATACAAAGTATCATTTAGATGCGGCACTTATTTTGCCGAAGGTTCACCAGTCAATTTTAACGATTTTTTTTAGCAATTGTGTCTCTGAAGTTATACCGCCGAAATATTCTTTTAAAAATAATCCGAAAACTAATTTATGACTCTGCCTCTTGTCCAATAAGCAACGTAATGACAATATGGGTTCAGATTTTCACCTGCCCTTGTTAGTTTATTGTTCTGCGCATGAAGTAGCGACACTTTGGTATAAGAACGGCGTTTCCCACAGGATCAGTGTTTCCACTTTAAAGGAAATTTACCGAACTCCGGGAAATCCGGATCGTTTTCAGGAAACTTTCGGGAAACGAAAAATTACAGAAAATTTTTGGAAATCCCAAAATCACAATTAAACTGCAATTAAGCGTAGCAACTTTCAATATTCATGTTATATTCAAAGATTGAATTGTTTGCCTTATACATAGCTCCAAATTTGCTGCTCGCGCTACGCGGTCGCATTTTATAATAATGTAGCTATTTTCAAAAGGGCATGAAAAAGGTTATTTTCCTTGATTTTGGTCTCGAGGACCAAATTAGGCTCGCTTTGTTATTGTCCGATTTTTGTTGAAAATACAATTTGTCCAGTGAATGTCTATGAATTTTTAGGAAATTTGAGATTCAGTTTCGGGAAATTTCTGTAGAAAGACTGCACACGATAGAGACAAAAAAAGGTCTTTGAGCCTCCTGACATCAGGAAGTGAGACGTATCTTATACGCCGGGTTAAAAGGCATTGGGTGTTGCACAATTCATGAAGTTCACGAGTGAACTATTTTCTGCATAATTAACTGTAATAGGGCTATAGCCCCTGGGGGACTCGATGATCAGGGAGAAGAATACTTTGGCCCTTGCATTTGAGGCTTGGCCGAGAATGATAGTTCCAGAAGGCAAACCCTCCTTGACATAAATTCGCTTCTGTTATGAATTTCATATTCTTTATTTATCGCCCATAGACTACATAGTAATAAGAATGATGATGATAGTGATATTAATAAAAACAATGATAACGATAATACCATGATAGTAACAGTGATAATACATGAAAATAAATCAACTTCGGACAGTCATATGCCCCCCCCAAAAAAAAAAAGAGTTCAATCTCTGTTTGCTGCTCAGTTTCCACAATAAGCCTCAGTATTGCCAATTGCAATTTTAAACATTCTTCATTTATCTATTGTCTATTAAAACCTTAGTGTCCCTTTACTACAAATTAAGACTCTTTCTCGTTTGTTTAGAAACTCCTTTTTTAATAGTATACACTCTCAGAAATATACAGTGCGCCCCCCCCAAAAAAAAAGGGATTTAGCGATGATTTATCATGACTCACTAATACAATATACAAATGATCTACCATTGTAAACTTTAGTATCTCCTCTTTCATCTGGAATTATATTATTCCTCTTTCACGCATTATTGAGCAAAAACAATTTGAAGAAAGGATACACAAACTCATTTGGCGGGGAGGGGGTATCTGAATTTCAAAAAGGAAATCACATGCCTTAAAGTTCAATACCTGTTTTTCATTTGATACCTTAATCACAGAAAACGGTCAAGAGGTAAATAAGTTATGTTCCCTCGAAGAAATGCTTGTTTTTCCATATTTTTATTTAAGAAGCGTGTTTTCACCATTCCCCCCCACAGATGCTATCGCACTGTTAACAAGAGATTGAATACCATGGTCACATTTGCTCTACGGCGGCCGTACGGCGAGTCGAAAACAACCTTTTCATCATTTTTTGTACCAACTACATATAGGTGGTTTGAATTAAAATGAATAAAACGGCTGTTTTCGACTCGCCGTACGGCCGCCGTAGAGCAAATGCGGCCAAGATATTGGCTGTTCGTCCACAACACGGAATGTCGATTGAGTCTGAACGCGCGAGCCTGTAAACCTTCTTAATTTCATGAAATTATTGAAATTCAAGCCTTATTTAAAATAAACAGAACTGTGTTTTATTTCTTGATCATTTTCTGGAATTGAGGTATTGAGGTACTTTTTAAAAATGTGGTTTCACGCATGGCTGATTAGAGTTCAAATTTTGACTAGACAAATCAGCATTCACTAAACATGCTCTTTAAGAACAAATTAGCTCTTCGTTTTTAGTAGTGTATGAATATTTAAATCGAATATCATAATTCATTTGCATTTAAAGAAAAGAGACATGGGAATCCAGGTGTCCCTTTTTTCCGGGACGCACTGTATATCTTTAAAGGATGTTGTTGGAAATAAGCCGTCTCTGTTCCCGTTGGATATTCCTATGAACACAACAATTTGAGATTGCGTTGCATTTGGCGAGTATGATATATCATTCTCTCAACCGACGAATATTTTTTTATTACAGACTTCAATAGTCAAGTACATGATTTCCTGAATGTAGAATTCTGGGACTGGTCGATGATGTCTTTAATTTGATATTAACACTATCCTAAATATAGACATGTAGACGAAGTAGTGGCTGCAATTAAGATTGTTTTCCCTTTTCCCCGTTGTATATCGGTATCATATTTTCCACATACACCATTCACAGGAGAGTAGGACAACCTCCTCGGCACCCATTCAACGGTTGGGCAGATACTTCTCGAGTCAAGTGGGACCCAGACAAAGTGGAAATGCCACGATTCGATTGGAGAATGAAAGTCCCACGTGAACCGCTTCAAACCTCTCAAGACTGGTTTTACGCGTTTGCTGACATCCCCGTTAAGGTGTCATTGAGTGAAATTCGCCTTTAGGTTCAATGGTTAATGGTGTGAGAGATGCATTTCGAGCTTATAAACAGTTGGCATTGGTTGGCTAAAGTTAATATCCGACTCATTTGTGATTTTGGATATTTTCACAGGAGCGCGAGCTGGATTTGATAATATTAATTATGATAACGTTGTTTTTAACCATGGTAGCCACTTCAGTTAGGAAACTGCTTTACCAGCGGGCCCTGTATAGCAGTTATTATTGCCCTTCTCTAATCTAAATGCTGAGTGCCTAGCAAGAAGGCAGATCCCATTAAATACTTTAAAAATGAAGAAAAGCAGCCCTGGAAGCAAGTAGGCCTATAAGGTAAATGGTCATGGACATTTTCTAACGAAAGTGCAACATATGAAATGCTTTCGTAATGAGGAGATTGCGCATTGCCGTCACTTCATTTACATCTCAGGCGGAAAATCATATGAATTTACAAATCCCGATAGCAAAGGTACCATGTCAGCAAACAGAGTCCGCTTTATGTTTGAAATCGCTCGAATTTCGGCACGTAGAGGGTTCAAAGGATATACAATTGGATATGTATTTATAAAGGTAATTTTTTTTTCAATAGAAACAGTATTAAAGCTAAGTATTTGCCAGACGCTGAAAACTTTACACGATTCGTGCTTTTTAATGTACAGCATTCCAGATACGCACGTATAAGTCTGTTAACATTGACGATAGCTATCAGCCTTGTATTTTTTTATTTGGTTTTCATTTACTCATCCTTCCTTGGGACTTAATGTCGTGATTCTGCCAGTATTCGGATAGAAACGGATTTAGAAATGAATTTGATCCACGCACTGGGGAATGTTTTCACAAAGCTGCCCTCGGCTGTATAATTTTCTTTTTTGAAAAATAACAGGAATATATGAAAAGATAACCACTTCATAATATAAGCAGGAGCATGCCACCAGACTACTTCGAGTTACAAGAAATAATCCTTTTATCAAAAATATTGCAGACGGCGAGTAAACTCAGATAGTTGATTATGAAACCATTAGAGAGAAGAGACAAATCCAATATACATGGCTAATTTGTGTTTTTATCATTTGTCATGTGAATTAAGTTGTTAATGATTGAAAAGTCCAAGAACAAACTCATTTTTATAACAAATTATTATAAATTGATTTTGAATTTTAGTTCTCCGCTTATGTAGCCTGTTCATTTTTTTTCTTTTTTACTCTTGATACTTCTATTTTCTATTTTCTCGAAAACAAAATATTGATCAAGTCATTTTCAAGGTGTACTACGTGACGTCCTTAGTTCTAAATCCTGCGCTTTTCTTCTGTCATGCCAGATTAATCATGCTGCCAAACTGCGTAACTGGTGAACACGAACCAACCAATCAGAGGTAATTGAATAATCAGTACGAGATATAACGGGAAAGTGGTCAGAATTATGACTTGCATATATACTGTACTGATAAATGATAATGTCTTATTCGAAAAATATCAATTAATAAGATACGGATGTTAGACCGGTGATCACAAATTGACATACAAGAATTAGTATCAAGTATCCAAGTATCTAAAAGAACATTTAGAAAACTTCGCGGTTTTCAAACGTCTACTACCTTGCAGTGTTATTTCTGATTTGAAGTTCTGAAGCGTAAGAAATACATCGTTGAAAGTCACACATGATGATACAAAATATATGAGTGTATGCCGTCAGCAAAGAGATCATAAGGATGAATTCGCCAAGAGGAAGCGTATCGAGTATCATTGGTCCTTCGATCGACCCCTGGGGGACTCCAAATTCTAAAGATGATAGTGGGCTTTGATAGTGTGATACAAATTTAAAATTGTGAAGATCATACAAACATGTTTGATTAAAATCAGTTAGGGGTTGCTGACATAGCACCTATTCTTTTAAATTAACGAGACAAGAAATATTGACGATCAAAGGAGAAGCTCACCCTGTACAAATGCAATAATCAAAATACTGGTGAAGGTTTGAGGAAAATCCGTCAAATAATAAGAAATCGTTTTGAAAATTTTAGTTTCTGATTTATAACGTCATATACGAAAACCTGTCCCATTTGTTATGTATCATAATATGCCTAGATTTAATATTTTTAATGGTTCGTGATGACTGAAAATTTTCTTCGTTTAGTGGTTGGGAAATAATCTGTATGTTATGTATGTTAATAAACTAAAGATAAAATTTAAAAAAATGATTTTTCTGAAAAAAAGTAAATTTCATTAATGTTATTAATTCAAGAAACGTGGACAGCTACTCACATACGACATAATATATACATATATACATATACATTTATATTTATATATATACATTGTGTATATATATATATATATATTTATATATATATATGTACATATATGATTCTAACAAGCTATTAAGTTTTTGATGAATTATTCTCAAACTTTTCCACAAAATGCTATTATTATTTTGTCTGCTATACTAAACTGTTTGTCAAGGCGAACTTCCCTTCAAAAAGCCTCTGGTAAGATTGAGAGCACCATACAAAATATCGATGGAGTAAAAAAAAAAAGAGAAAACATATCCCCCATTTTAAAACATTATGACGAGTTGACTAAATACCCTTCCCTGGCCTCTTGGCTGATAATTAATTTGACTATTCAAATAATGCCATCGGGGTATCATCTTTGTTCAGAACAGCGGGAAAATATGGATACAATAAGGAACAGCATGCAGCTGTTTCTATTTTAGTTAATTTCTCCCATAAAATATCTACCCCCGATGATAAAGTAAATAAATTCATGAATGAATTTATGAATATATGAATAATGGAATTGATAAATGAATCAATGGATGTATGAATTAATGCATGAATGATTGAAGATATGTAACTAATTGAATGGATAAATAGATAAATTCATAGCTGAATAGACAAATAAATAAATGAATAAAGGGAAAAACAAATATGATATTTGTTATGATTGACGATTACTGTTCATGGTGTTTTGGCTATCAACATGTAGCATTTCCGAAATAGGTTCAGCCCTAATCATCCAAGGTATCCATGTTGGGCTGTTTCCACAAGGATGACGTGTTAATATAGCCTGCCTCAGGTGGCCAATTTATTTCTTCACGCTGCTTGATGACAAGAATACAAAACTGACAAACCCTCTTGGCAGAAGCATTGACGGTCAAATTTCGTATCAAATCACACCATCCATGTTGTGGTTTAAGAATATCAGTTCCATTCAAAACTCGGTGTATCACTTGGTGATTGAAGGAATTGTTAACTTTAAGTTAAAAAACATCAAATAACGTTGTTTATTTAAGAATGATACACTGCAAAAAACGCCGGTGTCAATTCAATACCAGCCTATATCTATATCGGTCAATACAAGCATGACTCGAGAGGTGTTGAAACAACACCGGTTTGGGTTTGGCTAACACCAATTTGACAGTTAGGCGACACCAATTAGTGTTAAACCAATATCGGTTTGATTCTTAACTGGTGTTGTTTCAACATCTCTCTGGTGTGGACCGATATATATAGATACCAGGCTGGTGTCAAATTAACACCGGCGTTTTTCCAGTGTAGGTATGCGTAATCTGTTTTGAAGTATGATAAAGTTATCTGAACGTTGAAGACAAAAAAGGCAAATAATAAAGACTGTCTTTGACTTTGGTACATACACCAAACTATGGCTATCACCATACGTTATTATTTGAATGTGGATGTAGAGGATATGACATTAAAATGTGTTTACAGGATAAAGTATGCAATTTGACTTGAAGATGTATTTTGGCCGGGTGACCAATCAAAATAAAAATATCGCGTGTTATTTATATTTGACATACAACTTATTACAAAGGATGGAGTGGGCTGGAAGTTTCAGAATTATAATTTTTGTAGCTTTTTGATATCCAAAACCTACATTTTCGGCCAAATGCTCGAATGGTTGTTTAATAGGAAAACAAAAATATTACAGCAACTGCTAAAGGGGGCTAGATATGCTTTATTTGAATATCTATTTATGTTTATTTTATTATTGTTTTAAAGAGTAACGGCCATTGGAAACAGGTTTGAGGAATAGATACAAACGCATTTACAGGAATTATTATAATTATTTCATATCGGGAGACCTTTAAAATTCTGAAATTTGATATTATGTATAATACTGCCTGCTTAACATGCTTAATGCATGTACATGTATGTTAAGCTCAGGCAATTCACTTTAATTGTTAAACAATTAGCAACAGTACTGTATGTGTTGTTTCATAAATCTGTTTGTAGCTTCTGCACGACCGTGGAACCTGCTTGTTTATTCAATATGCAATAACTTATATCGCTGTCAGATATGAAAAGTTCATATTAAAGTATGTGTATGTGTGTGTGTGCGTCAGACAGTGTGCGTCAGACTTCGTTCATGTCTGATGTAAGGTCAATCCCCTACTTTGCACCAGAAAATGTTCACGCTGAATCTTATCCCCTCGGAGATGCGAACATGTAGAATGTAATACTTTATTTGATTATATCCAGGCACGTAAATCGAGTATTGAAAATACACATAATCCCATCAAGCGTTTGAATATTGCAAAATAAAATGCCCTGGAGAATGTATGTTTTTTCGACATACAGTACATTTCGATACGAATCGAATGTAAGATTCCCTTAACGATAACCTTAAGCAGTTAAGACGACACTATGACTCCACACCCCTCTTCAAACTAAGTTTTAAAAAATAATGGTGGCGTGTAACGCATGAGACCTAAAAAAGTCTTATGAAATAATTTGTGGGAATTTCTAAGCCCACCGAGAGTTACCGAAGCAAGTGTTTTTTTTTCTCAGCCAATTGAAATCAAGGAAAGTTGTCAGATGACGGACGTCGATGAAACGCTACCCAAAATTATAATTTTTTTATCGAAGCCGTTTGTAAACATGGTAACGTAACACACTACTGGGAACCATTTGATATCAAATGAGATCCCCCTTGTGGCGTGATGAGCCTTGCGGGGGGCGAGATATTGCGTATCGGGCAAAATTTGTATAGAGTTGCGAGCGAAGCAAGTGAGCAAATATTCTCGACATTTTCAATTGATAAAAACTCTTTGTGATAGATTTGTATACAAATCTATCACAAAGAGTTTACATAATATACAGAAAATAAGATATTTTGTCTTTCGCTCTTTCGCTTTTTTTTTCTTTGTCATGAAAATTTTGGTGGAAAGCGCCCCAAGCCCCCCCCCCCTAACTGTGCTCCTCTACCCTTATTTCACCTGTGTGATCGGTCATGATGGTGAATATCCTTTAAATCATTATGCTATACGATTACACCTATTACGACAGTCACGTTTCAGAACAACGTTGAGCAAACGGGATTGGCGAACACTATAAATTAACTCGTGGATACGGAATAGGCATGGGGGATGGAACCTAATCGCCGTCCCAGGATTTTAAATTGTCAAAAATTGTGGCCAGGTGATCCCAGGGATCACGGTGAGGAATTACAAGCTTAGCTGATCTTCACAAAGCCTCAGAGTTAACGTATGCGCAGAGGGTTCCATCGTCAATCTTTTCATTGTAGAAGCATCTATCACCGGAAATGAAAGCTCGCTTATATCATTATAAAGAGAAATCTCCGAGTGGTCTCACAAAAAATGTGTCCCGATATTCATAATATCGTATACTAGCATCCACGTGGCAGGCGCTTTCTGAACTGTTCAGAATCTATTGAACATACCAGTCAGATCACAATGGACAGATTAGAGGTCATTGTCTAAGGTCGGTGGACCGGGACAGCATATTGTCTTAAGATTCGGATCAGATGAAATTGCAAATAAGTCGTTTGTCCAGGAAGACACTGCTGTTTTAATTCACTGCTTTGTTGTGAAGGGTTTTGACAAAAGATTATCTGCGTTATAGAAAGCGTCTGGAAAGTAATTACTAAAAAGATTTATTATTTGTATTTACTTCAAAGTCAGCATCAGTCGCTCAGAATATAGTATGACGCTCTAGAGTATTGTTTACAATCGAAAGGGCTAATTGATGTTTTTTTCATGTTTTCTGTTCAAGCACTTATATCAAATAAGATTACCCTTTTTTCTACACACACGTTTTTCACGAAAATACGTATTGTCAAATCTCATTTTAACCCTCTTTCAGCCATTACAGGGGCACGTGATCAATCAACAACCCTCTCACTCTAAAAGAATAAAGCATTCGAAATTCGAGTGAAACACTTCATCATACTTAAGGGGTGCCAAATCAAACGAGAAAAGTATAGTGTGCGGCAATATAGAATGGTTTTAAAACTTTAAGACCAAGGTGAGATTTTTCGCAACTGCCATATTTTGAATTTGGTATGATATGTAAACTTATTGATTACTAGACGAAATAAAATTGGAGCGCACATCCTTTGTATTAGCAGATTTGGGGAGCATGTATTTCTGCTTTATTTTTCCAGGAGTGCCTTTGTAGAAGATGGTGTTGTGACAGGTTCATTGCATGTAGCACGTGACGTGGAACGATTATTAAGAAACTAACGATTTCAACTCCACATGTTTTATTTTTCTTGTAACAGTAACACCAATGGAAAAGCTTTATGTTTCATAATGATTATCTTCAAACCTCATATTTCTATTGCCTCGGAAAGGAAACTGACATGTGATATCTTAGCATACAAAACATCGTATTGCCCTGTCCTCGTTAATTTCTACTGAAACATCAATCACACAAGAGGAAAACAGTCTGTTTTGATAATGACTTTCTTCAAACTTTATATTTCTGTTGACTCGAAAGAGAAATTGATATGTGATATCGTTATACATACAAAAGATCGTCCGCCCTGCCTTTATTTGACGTCATTTGCAGACGTCAATTGCATTTGACTGTAGAATGGAAATAAGTTCGGAATTGGGATGTGCCATTTACCTCAATAATACAACAACATATAATATAGCGCTCGATGAACATGACCATGAAAACAGAACAGTAAACATTATTGGGATTGCTTCGTGATCATGTGATCTGTTCGTATCACATCACAGGTAAAGTTGGGGGATGGGGAAAATTTGAAACTGGTACTCAATGTACAATTACACTTCCTAACCGTAGTAGAATGGGATAAGATATCCAATAGTTTTGTTTCTTTGTTTCTAGGGGTGGTCTTTTGTTCTGAGGGTACTCCTTAAGGGTTTTTAAACCTCTGAATAAAAGTTTGGAAGTCTGAGTTTGGCCATTTCTCACACCTTCCAATTGCACACAATATTTGATATCATACAAAAGATCATTTAATTCTGTTTAAAATGATACTATGCTTCTTACGATCATACCATCTCGAAAAGAGCAGGATTCAAAAGTGTCGGATGAGGTCCAAATTGAAAAGCTGCAAAACGAGCAGAAATAGTCACGAAGGGTCAATGAAGAACATGATTCTTTTGTCTGTGTCAATAGAGATGCAAATTCATTCAAATCGAGCCCCTGCTTCTTCTTTTTTTGTGTTTTGTTGTGGTTTGTGTAGTGATGGTTCTGTGAGAAAACATGGTTTGAGTCGTGGTTAGAAATACCCATCCATGTTTGTTTGTTATGTGCTTGCTTGTGCAGAGGTGTGTTTGATTCCATGTTAATGTTGATTCTAACAAACTGACTGATCTCCACGGAAAAAAAGAACATTGACTTTCAATATTGTGTCATTTTGCAACTTTTGAATTTTGACCTTGGCCCACATTTCAAGGCACTGCACCTCCATATGAACCATAATTATATCATGAAGGATATTTCAAAGAAATTAAATGATCTATTCATTGGTATCAATCACATACACTTAATATCCACTAAAACCGAGGAGGACTATCGATCAAAGTCAGATTTTCAAACTTTTTTAGGAGTTTATATGCTCGTGTTTGTGGTAGGTGAGGTGCACTGTGATATTTCATGTATATATATGCGTCAGTGGCAGCTACTTGTACTAGTATACACATCCAAATACATTTGCTGCTTTCAAATCCTACGTTCAACATCATGAATCCGGTGTTCATGTTAAATTACATGTGTAGACAATCGTATCTTTTTAGCGAGAAAAACCCCAACAACAAATATTTGGCATTAACTTTCGTTTTCATATCATAAAGGTTGTATCCGAATTTCCTTTCAAGTAATACAATAAAAATATTGTAATCAGATCAATAATTAAAGGGGAAAGTCGTTAAATTTTGTATTGTTTGAATCGCATCAGTGGGAACACTAGGAAAATATTGGGGCCGATAGACAAAATCAATTCTCCTTACAAACGTTTAACTACCTCGTGTTCAAGATGTGTCAAAATGATGAAGCATGGTTGCGACCAGCAATGTCCAAGTATGATAAGATCTGATGAATTATTGCGATTTCATATGATTTATTATGTTTGCCTGGCCGCGGCTAACCCGAAAGTGAACTCGCGCTCCACTCATCATGTTCATGAATATCGACCCCCCCCACCCCCATCACGCGAGATGGTCAACTCATTTCGAGAGCTATCAATCTTAAATAAATACTCATGGGATACTCTTTCCCTATATCCGAGAACAAAATCCATCGATATCATGATAGGTGAATTCAGGTCATGCGTACCCTCAGGCCGAACCCCTGTGAAAATGGAGGTGCTATTAACGGATCAGGAGGAGACGTTTATGTTGTGTTCCTTAACTCAACTGCAGCAGACAAAGAATGTATGTGTCGAAAGTGACGTTACATGTCATTATCGCTGAAATATTGGTCAAATTGAAATCCCAATTAATGTTTAAATCAGGCATAATGTAGATCAAAGTGATTGGTAAGCTCATAGTCAGACATCTACAAAGTTTGCTTTCGTGAAACCTAATTGCTCCTGGTGGCATTAATATGTCTGATGGAATATGTATATTGCTAATGCAACATACATCAAGGGGTGTGTTCTTTTTTTCTTTTTTATTTGTTTATTATATAGAAAATCTGTGCTCACACATTTTTTAAAGAACAGTCATCTTTGGCAATGATGTAGGGAGTTCTATACTTCTCCTATACAATGTTCAGTTCTTTATAGTGTTACTCTGTAGCAAGTGTCGGGTAACCCCCGCCGTCCCTCGAACATACACGAGGTGCGCTTCTAGCACTGTTCCATTAATGCAAAGGATATGTTTTGAGAAGAACTGGCCTAAGGCTGTACAAGACCTGGTTTTCGCGATGATGATACTGATGCATTTCTTTGTTTTCGGTTATGCTTTCCTACTTTGACAAAAGGGTGCAGGTAACAAAAGTGTAATTTCTGTAAAATATCAAAATGTGTTTTTAATTATTATCAATTTCCAGCTGAAAAAAAATAAAATGTGTTTTTTATTTACTCTGATCATGCTGATTACACCTTTTCCCTTGAATCTGTTCCTTCCTCTAAAAGCTGTATTTGACCCTGCCCCTCTCGTTATTCAAATGATATATATGCATCCTGTTTGTTTTCAATTCCGCAAATAGGCAACTTTTCTTGACCAAAATGACCAACTTGTCCACTAGATCACCCCAGGGAAATTAACGTCAATCAAATGAACACATATTTAGACCAGTGTTGCAATAGTGGACTGATTGATTTGCATGTGGTATTTGCTTGTTGAGTATGGTCAATGCGTCGCGGCAACCTAAATGAAACATTCTAATCAAATGGTACCAACAATGCACTGTTACTTTATGTGAGTATCATGTAAGTATGCATGTAATTATCGTTATGTAATAATGATTGAAAACCCTTTTCTATTTATCTTGAAAGATTTCATTTGCCATAAATATCTATTAAAGTTTAAGAATGAATAGGTAAGGAATAATATTTTCAAGAAATGACATCCAGGGAAAGCTAAAAAAATCAACTTGGGCTAAGTTCTTATCCAGCTTAATTGACCTAAAATGACATGGGCCCCGTAACCATGGTAACATACAGCGAATGATCATAGCGCTGATTTCTACGATTGGTTAAATTTATTATATACACTCTTAAAATAGTTGGGCAAAAAATGCCCAACGTTTAACTAACCCTGGGCAACATTCTTCCCACACAACTATTGGTTGTAATCTGCCCAACTTGGGTAATAAAAAAATAATAATCGGGTAATGAATTTGCTCAATGGGATAATAATTGCCCAGAATATATATATATTTACCAATATACATTACCCGACAGAGTGGACAGTATGGAGCCCAATATTTCAAGTGTGTGATCAGTCGAGATTAGCCCTACAATCACTTACTAAGTCTTGTATGCTCAGGCCCTAGATAAACATTTTGAATAATTGTTGACTTCTTGTATTTCCTGTATAACCGATGTATTTCATTTGACTTCAAAAATACTTTGACCGACAAGAAAACAAAGTATGTATGATTGATTTATTTTATCGTGTTACACCTTGCACGGTCGATGTCGCCTTCTGAAATTGGAGATCATATATCTAAAACTTGATACGCGTGGGCCCAACTAAACATAAGGGTAGAAATTAAGAATTAACGAGAGTTCCTAAATCCAATCAATAACATAATGAATCGATAAGCATTGTCCAGAAGGTAAATCTGAACGAAGGTTTTCCGGTACAGGTGCAAGATAAATCGTAATGAACTAAAAACAAAATTTAAATTTAGTAATCGACAGGCTCATTTAGAATTTCTATGAAAAGGGGTGAAATAGTCCTGAAAATGTAAAAGCACTGATATTTCCCTTCAACTTTGTTGTACGCTTTCTTCTTATTTCCTTTCTATATTCTGACGTATAGCTTGGTCGTTGTAATGCAAAGGAAATCCAAGCCACCACTATTAAATTTACCTTATCATACATCCCAGTTTATTGGTGCTCCTTTTTTGCAATGTTCACATTTATATATCATCTTTATTCGCCAAGTAATATACGTGTAACATATATGTGGCACTTCTATAAAAAGAGAGAGAGAATGAAAATTGTACACAATAAATCACAATTGACAAAATATAGGGAGAGATGATGAATTAAATTGAAGCTAAGAAATACATAAGAATTTAATCAACTGACTCACTTCTTCCCTAGTGTTGCAGATACTTTCCTGATCTCTTACTGCTATAAGTTCTTTCAGAACATTCACATCCAGTTCTTTACAAGCCGGGACATCACAGTCCTTACTCTTATTTTACTCACTGAGAAAATATTGCACCTCATTTAAATTATCATAAAAAGTTGAAAAAAAGGGTTCCTATTGGCATATTTCAAAACCATTCTTATGAATCCCGAACCAGAGTTCACAAGTATGTTATTAAACTTTTGAAATCTATATCTTAAAGCATTCTCAAGACGTTGAGAATCAGACAGTAAAGCTACAAGATCACAATGAGTCATATTATTAATTCTCCAAATTTTTCTCAGAGCTTTCCTCCAACAGGTGCATATGTTCAATACAGCTTTACTTCTTAATTGTCATAAGCATGCTCCATAGAAACTACAACAATATTGTTTTAATAATAAACACTGCACTGATGATTTGATATGACCAAAATCAGATCTGAGAATATTGAAACTTTTCCATAATTTAGCAGTAGCTGATGAAACCAAGCTATTCTTGTCAATAGTTGAAATATGGTGATCTGAGAATATTGAAACTTTTCCAGAATTTAGCAGTAGCTGATGAAACCAAACTATTCTTGTCAATAGTTGAAATATAGTGACCTAAGTGAACCCCACTATTGATATTTGACACATTAGTATCATTTATAACAACAGGATATTCCCTTGGATAGTTGTTGCCACCAGTTGGAAATACAAGAAGTTGACCTTTAGGTCCATTGAACATGTTGAAAGTAATATCAAAATTTGTGGCAAAGTTCTCACATATTTGTATCATGGTTTGTAAACATATCTTTGTTGATGACATAAGAGTGATATCATCAGCATATGCTAAGCATCCTGCAAAATAACTACCAATTCTACAACCAATTCCTTCTTCAAGTTTTACAAGAAGATCATTCACATAAGCAGAAAACAGAACGGGAGATAAAACTCCTCCTTGTTTTATTCCGTTACTTACAGAAAATTTAGTAGACTTTCAAAGTTTGGCATCCCAACTTTACTTGTAGTGCCTGATTTGTGTACATATTAATTAGAAATCTAAGATTCAGAGGATACATTTTTCTTTTCATTAACAACCCGAATAATTTACCATAGTTAACCCTATCAAAGTTATTACATGCATCAAGCATAGCAACATATACATTACTTTTACAAATATTATAATATGGAATAGTTTCCAACATTGCAAGTATACAATGAGTACTCGATGAATATTTCTTAAACCCAAATTGTAAATCCGAAGTAGTCAATGCCATATTTTCCTTCAGCATAATCACAGAATCAAATATCTCACCCACAATACCTCCCAAGGTAATTGCCCTATAATTATCAGAACCCCCTTAAAGGTTTGTCTTGTCTTTGGGAATTGAAATCATTGTACCACATGACAAACTATTAGGACAAATACCGTGCACAAGCATACAGTTCATTAAACATATGAGCCACATATTTAGTATTGTGGTGCCATGTACAAAATGATCTGAATCTAAGCATTCTTCACCATCTGATGCCATGCTCCAATCCCTCTCTATAGCTTCTTTTATGCCTTGAACTTGTACTACAAAGTCAATGCCTCCCTGGTTAACTAATTTAGAATCAATTTTGAGTTCTATTTATTTTAATGATTTTTACTGATAGCTTCAGCCATTTTTCAGTCCTTATAGATTCATTATATTTTACATGGGCTTTGGGGGAACGTGAGGGAAGCAAATATTGAAATATCGAGTTAAAATATTGATTTATAGGTTAACAGCGTCTTACAACTTAAGAAAGAAAACTTTTAAGACAGACAATACGATTAATGTAGAATGACATTGCCCCTACAATAGGAAATACTTTAAGATTATAAGAAAGCCTTCCAGCATATTCTTACTTTGATATCTGCCACAGGAAATAACAGAACAAAATTACATGGTTAGGCACTTGAGCGCTTTACAACGTTTTGATTGACACAGCGTTGCAATGTTTGAATTTCATGAGAAAGATGGTAGACCACAAGATCCAGGAGGTTAGCGAGCTTGGAAGTATTACACGCAACATTTACTCCCTCTTCCTTTCAACCCCAATCTCCCCAACTTAATTCTGTTGTATCTCATTTCCCTTCTACTTTCATAGTAATCAAGTTGTTTCTTCTATCTACTCTTATTATTGATGATTAATTCAATGCAAGCTTCATCTGAACATTGGTAGCTTGAAAATGCTACCAAGATGTTCATATTAAGTATCGTATCATGTCTACATCCCTTAGAAAGGGTGATGAGATGGGACGATCACAGATCTCATCATGTTTACATCTTGCAGAGAAGGTGATCTGATGACATGATATTTGATCTCGTCATGCCTTTTTCCCGTGTGAGAGATGATCTGATGACAAGATCTTGGTTCTCGTCATGTCTACACCCTGTAGATGACTAGATATTGGATCTCGTCATGTTTACATCGTGTGGGACAAGTGATGAGATGCAATTATCTTAGAACTCGTCATGTCTACATCCCATCGGAGAGATGATTAGATGACAAGATGTCACATCCATTATGTTGTCATCTGGCCCCGTAACAAAAAGTTAGCAACTAAGTGCTAATTTGAAAGAACGATTCTGATTGGTTCCGAGTCAGTCTACAGAGAAAATTGCGCATACGATGATTTTGATTTTGATAGACCGATTCATTTAGCGATAAATGGCCTGGTCATCTCTTCTAACAATGAAGACATGACGAGATCTAAGTAAGATCTTAACATCTTTCTTGATCTGATAGATTTACCTTTATATAGAAGTATTCGTACACGCTTCTACACGGTTAAAAATGATTAGTATAACTGACCGATCTCTTGGTGAATATGGGTTGGACAGATTAAAATGGTCAGTATCGACCAAGACATACGAGAGTCATGTTGTGATTTGCCAAAAGTACATGTTTAAGTACGTGAGAGGAGGATGGAGTTTGGACGACACCTTGTGCGCCACGCTGAACTGTCTGCAAAACCATTTTCTAGGACTCTAAACAGGCTACAGCATTAAGAGGGACAAGTCGAGCCACTTGCATCAGCGTTCTGAAGAAAGACAGGCCTTGATACCATTACTGAACTGAGAGCCATGCTGGACAGAAAGGCTTGGATGCTCTTCTTAATGGAACCTAAGATGGCATAGAATGAAGCCGGGCCATGCCCTCGATGTAGATGTAGTTATAAGTTGGTTGATTTAGGCCTTTTTTGTAAGGAGGGGACACACATTCAACATTGCATTGGTTATTTTGACAAATTCTTTTTAAGGGTCTATTTTCCTTAGATCGATTTAAAATTGTACAGGATGCACATTTTTTTAGGACTCAAAGCCGGAGCCAAATGGAGGGGGAAATGTTGCAACGTATATTATTCTAGATAGTCAAGAAGTGAAGCAAAGAGTAGACGATTAATCAATGGAAACATACTTATTTCAACAAAAAATCACCAAAAGGTATCAAAGGTCTTATTATTAACACTATTAACAATTATTTGGAACAATATATCAGTAGTTATTTAAAGCAACCACATGCGAGAATATAGTGTTTACCAAATAAATATCATCTTACGATTGCAAATGTTTACATGTAGCCTGTGCGGAATGAGATACACATCTTCTCCATTCGAAAAGAAAATAGTTTCTACAACATTGATAAATACTTAACTTTGCTTTGAAACGTTTGTTAACGAAAATAAATGTCATCTACAAAAATAAAATAAAAATGTGGAGAAAAAACAGGTTTATCTTTAAAGCAATATGAATGCATTTTCACGTATTTTGAGTCTGAAATTATTATTTTCAACAGATGGCATTACAGGGATATGTTACAAATAAATACGAAAGATATAAGAGTGTGTGACATCATCGACTCTTATCTTTTACATATAAACAAAAATATAAATATTGGGGCGAACGTGGACTTTAAAGACCAAAACTTATCAAAGCCTCGTATCGAAATCTACTGAAGTCGGAATGAAAGTAATCTTAGCTATAGATTTTAAATCCGAACAGGTGCGTTGAGAGGCTCGAAGGTATTCATGTCGAAAAAATGACAAATTAAATGGTAATCAGTGTCACACAATACTTTAAAGAAAACGGGGGTTTTGCCCACGCAGTGTTGAACAGAGATATTGAAAAAAAAAATGAAACCTCGACAATTACTTGCTATGCAATCTGAATGTTTTTAAAATATATCGTGAACTATGTTATCATCTCTCGAGTCTGTTCAAACATACAAAAAAAATATCAAGTGAAGCACGAATACATTTACAACTAGCGATCTTGTCCACTATATTTCCTTGATGTGCCAGAAATATCAAATCTATCGGAATTGTTGATGACGACGCTGATGATAATGTTGGTGGTGGTGGTGGTGATGATAATGATGATGATATGATGTCGAACAGATGGTGGTGGGCAAAGAGTGATCAAGTCGATGATGATAAGGATGTTGAAATTGAGAATCATTATGACACTAACAATGATGATAAAGCATATTAATATCACCAATTTAAGTTATTGTCTTAATTGTATTATCGAATTCATTGTTAATTTTATCATTAGTAATTGTTCTTTCTATGATTGTACTTCTTTCTTTTTTTATCATTAATTAAATTATTATTATTATACTTACTATTATTATTATTATTATAATTATTATCATTATTATTATGTTGTTATTGTCATATTCGTCATCATTGTCGTTATCAACATTATCGTTATTATTTCCTTTATATTTTTGCTACACTAATATTAGCATTAAATCTGCAAGTAGTATATGCAGTTGTTTACTGATCATGTTTATGAAGCGGTGGAGTACAATACTACTTCGATACCACAAAATGAATTCAAAGCCCCCGGCAATTAAACGATGACGGAAAATAATGTGGCAATTGGTTTCCATGGATACTATTGTACTTGCTAAATTGGCTGATAAAAAAGCGGTTATTTATATTCCCTGGTATTGTTAAATTTTAACGTATCAATTAAAATAAAGGAGAGGGGAAACATTGAAGAATATATCGATAAGTTGCCGTCCTCGACAAGAAATATGACAAAGACAACAATGTCAGAGACGAAATTATCTAACTGAAAAAAATAACTTTTTTTTCATTTAATGATACTGTCCATACGACAAAATATTCTAGTGTTTTATGTCGTTATGAAAGTAATCGGCAGTACACTGCAAAAAAGTCCGGTGTTAATTTACCACATACCCAGAATGTCCACACCAGAGAAGTATTGAAACAACACCAGTTTAGAATCAAATCGATGCTGTTTTAATACCAATTGGTGTTGCGTAAACACCTATCTGGTGTTAGACCAAAACCAAACTGGTGTTTCCCAACCCTTCTCTGGTGTGGAAATATATAGATACCGGGCTGGTTGCAAGTCAACACCGGTATTTGTGCAGTGTAAACGCTCAATGAACGGTATGAATGAAACTTTGCTTTCCAGTGGGTTCCCTTTTTCATTTCTGTATATCATATTTTTGTGTTTTGCTTTACATTGTAATCTTTGTTAAATTCTGACATGAAAAAGAATATAAAATGCAATCGATTAATCAATCCATCTTTTTTGCTGTAAGCTTATTGCTTTGAACTATATTATTAGCATTTTTATCACTGATTGCGCATGGCATCATCATAATAATAGCAAATAACAATATATAATAGCTCTTTATATATATTTTTTTACACCAGAAGATACAGAAAATGCCCTGGGCTTAGTTCATTACTGCGCTCAATACATTCAAATGATTCAACCTGCCAGATGCCAATTCATTCATTATTATGGGGCGTCCTTACACAAAAGAAAATGAAATTTGAATCGCGATCAAAATTTCGATACATAATTTTTTTACCGTCCAAATACTCCAAACACAACGAAAACTCACACTATAGAGCGCTCAAAACTTACATGACCGGAGATTGAGCCCTATTTTTTTTTACATACACATATACATATGCAAAACTCTGTTCATAATCATTACTGACTCCATTTTTCCTACCCAGCACCACACCCCCACACACTTTCTTAGTCTTTCACTGGCCAGCCGACACACCAACATGCGGTAGCGTAATAAGCCAAACCTTATGAGGGGGCCAGACATAACGTAATTAGGCAAACATTCTCAAAAACTGCGAGAGATGGAAGCGAGCGAGTGTTAATGTTTACTTTCTTTTCATACAAAAAGTTAACTTTTGTGATGAATTTTGGAATGATTTTCAAAAAATGTTATCATAGTTTGCCCCCTTTCCTTTCATATTCCCATTTTTTGTTGACCGTCGAGTCGTGTGTGATGGTGTGTCTGTGTGGGAGGGAGGGGTGCAAACCTTCTATATGAAAGTCAATGCAACATGCCTATACATACACAGCTGTTAGGTCTAAAACAACTGTAGCTATCATTTCTTAACATTGTTTATAATGATTGAATTTTAATAAATTCATCCATGACATCTGGATACTACTGTCTAACAAGATCATGATAAAATACCGCGAAAGAATGTCAAGTACAGAATTAAGATTTCAAATTCTGTGTGCCTCCTTTGGTGCCCCCGTTCATGTTTTGTCAAATCCCAGTACCAAATTCCCATGCTCGTATCCTAAATGTATCGATAAACAAGTGTCTTCCCTCGACAAAGTTCCTGAGGGAAATGGTATTCATTTGTTTAACTGTTGATAAGAGGTCGTATATCAGACTGATGTCACATCCAGTTGACAGCAAATTACAAAGGTAATTTAAAGGAGAATGAAACCATTGGAACAAGATAGCTTGTGTGAAAACAGAAAAATCAAAGAAACAGATCAACTAAAGTTTGAGAAAAATCGGACAATAAATGAGAAAGTTATGAGCATTTAAATATTGCAATCACTAATGCTATGGAGATCCTCCCATTGGCAATGCGACAAGGATGTGTGATGTCACTGATGAACAACTCTCCCCATTACTTTAGTATATATTTCACTTGAATTGCCTCTTTTATCACATCTATCCAGAGATCATGTGTTCTTTCTACATGAGGGCATGTAATACATATTTTTTTTTAAATACATCATGGATAAAGAGTTTGTAGGGTCATTCTCAAAAAAATGTTACAATTCACAAAAAACGTGTCTCGACTATCTTAATGCCCGCTAGCTTCACAACCTGAACATTTTCTACAAAAATATTACAATAAAATGACAATAATAGACTAGCTCCACAAACCATATGCGACCAGTGACTAGTAAAGCTCTAAATTTATTACACAGGCCTTTTATTTTTGCTTTTTGTTAGAATATACACTGTCTCGGGTCAGTTTTTTTATTTTACTATCATTCTCTTTTATATGTACTCTGTATTTCTTACCTACATCAATGTCTGGGGAGGGCAGCATGGTGTATACGTCTGACAAACTGGGCTTATCCTAGTATTTGATGATCACTTTGTGATTAATTTCACTTTTAACTTTGTCCTCAATTCATTTTAACTTCCGTAACAAATACTGCCACAAGTTTTTTTCTCCCTTTTAAACTGAATGATATTACATGATAATGTGTCTGCAAGTAGAGTGATATTCATTAATAAATAATTGATAGGGAAGTATCATATGTGTTTCCTGTATTACATGAAAATAAAGGACTATTCTTAAAAATGGAATGTATGACTAAACAGGTTTAACATCTGTAACGCACCTTAAGAAAATATGCACTTTGGCAGTTCTGTTAAGGATTCAGTATTATATAGGATAAGAGACACCTTTCATAATAAATACAGTTTTCAAAGGTAGGGCTGCTAAATAAGGTCCACGTTGGACCACAAAGCACAAAAACATTAACTTCCGTAACGCATTAACTTCCGTAACATATTTTCTTGAATATGCTACAAATTTGTGCTATACTGCATCACTCCGGATCATACAGATATAAATTATATAAGGTACCCTCCACCTACGTACCCATAGAAATAATAGCTATTCATCCTTGTAAAATTATTATTGCACATCTTATTTTCAACATCACTTTGTAAAGAGGGGAAATTGCCAGCGAAAACAATTTCCCCAGAATTATATACGTTATTTAATGCTTTTGGAATTTTAAATAATTCATACTACAAATTTTGAATATTGGAATCTTCTTAGAACTTAAAATTTCTAAATTTATTTGCTATAGAAAGTGCATTAACTTCCGTAACAATACTGTTACGGAAGTTAATAAACTTCTCTGCTGTACTTTGCTGAGATTGATAGTACGATTCTAGTTCCAGAACAGGTGACATGGCTTTGTCTAATGCTGAAGTCGGTAGAAACGGTGGAGAAAAGGGAAGAAGGAGGAACAATTAAGCTTTCATGGACAAGGAAAGAGGAAGGAAAACTATTTGCAATGACTCATGAGGAGGGTTATTTCACCGATCAAAAATGTGAGCGCAAAGCGCGAGCTAAAACTTGTGAATAGTCTAATCTGAAAACTTGACATTCTAAGCATTTTTTTTGTAGAAATGATCAGGATGTTATTTGAATAAAGTATTAATGCAAGTACAAAGTGCTAGCTGATTTTTTTTCGTATTCTGACTGAAATTAATTGATGCGACTGTAAATATTTTATATTTTGATCTGAGAACAATAATTTTTTGGAAGTTTTAATATGAGAACAAGATATATATCCAATACACAATTATCGCAAAGGTAAAACGCGCGCTTGTGTAGGTTAAGAACCCAAAATAGGACATTCTATTAACTTTCTGTAATCATAAAAAAGGATGGGTGTCTTGCTAATGAAATGATAAGCAGCGAATGCGAAGCGCGAGCTGAAAATAAGTCATTTCAATATGAAAACCAGACATTTTAAGCACACTTTCAAAAAAAGAGGATATAAACTGAATAAAAAATAATTTCATGCAAGAGAATGCAAAAGAACAAGTGGGGATTATACGTATGTACACCATCAATCATCTCTTTCAATATTCATGAAGATATGCATAGACCAAACTGTTTCACTAAAATAATGCATATCTTTCATATGGCATAACGCTGTTATTCCTTGTTCGATTTTGATCATATTTGCAGTATTTTGTTTGTCTGATTATTATCTGTTCAGATCAGATTTTTCAGCCTGGATGACCCCTTTAATGCACATGAAAAAGTGCTGAAATAATTGATATAGGCCTCCTGACATGAATACATGAAAAGGGGTATTTCAAACACTCACGGTTTGTTGGAATTTATTATACGTATTTCGATAATCAAACATTTTGGCCATTCATATTTTTTTAAATCACAAACAGGATGCGTAATTGCGTATCTCAATGAAACAAAATAATGAAAACAAATCGCAATTAGATCATATAGATTTCATTAATAATTCATGTATTTGTGAATTTTTAGCCTCTTGTTTCATTCACCTCACTTTATTATTATTCATTTCCCCATGTCCTTTTTTAATTCTCTTCTTTTTTTTCTCTCTATCTTTTTTGGCTATTGGCAAGCGGCGGGATTCCTCGTAACCCAGAGAACTCATCCTGGTTACGGGACTGCGATTGTTATATTTTGTTTATTGCCAGAAACCTTTAAGATGAACTGCAAAACTGTGGCCTGGTTATTCCGTTTTCTCATTCCAACTTTGAACAAGAACGACAACAAAAATGACAGTTGTCCGCTTCCTGTTTTGTTTTTAACATTTTTGTATTTGGGGGGGGGGTGGATTAATATTTTTAATATTTTCAATAAATAAAAAAAAAGTAGACGAATACGTTGATATGGATGTTCCCAAGAAAACAAAATAAGTATTGCAATTTGTAACCTGATTTTAACTTCCGTAACGAAGATTGACAAGGTTAAATGCTATTGAGAGGATTTAATGGTAAACTATCTTTGGATTCCTAGCATTGGTCATGCATTGCTAAGGATCTCAGGTTATGGATGAAAGTTATGAGCATTAAACTGAACAAAGGTGTGCAATGATTTTTATGGTACTTTTTGTTATATGTTATTTGGTAAAGTCCTGCTTCTAAAAACAATATTGAATAGTTTTTCCATCTTGCAAACATTTTTTGCTTCAGAAAATGAAATTGTTGATACCACGCTAAATTTAAATTGTGTGCATTTCAATTTCATTCATTTCAAAAGTGATTTAATCGAGTAACATAAGTGGGCCATGCAAACGATTAACCTTCGTAACGATGATATACAGTGCTCGACTTAATTTGGTCAGTACTTCAAATTGACGCAACAGCGACTTGCCCCTTTTCTGTTGCCACTTTCTCATACATGGTACTTTCACAATATGCATCTTTCAACCCATTCTGTAGACTTCATTTTTACGATTTTTTCCCCCATCAATTGGTTCATTTTTCTGAGAATGACCCTGTATCATCATAAGAAAAAGCAAAAAGAGACATTTTGAGGGTATTTTATAGTCCACCAAAAGGAAAGTTGTTCATCAGTGACATCACACATCCTTGTCGCATTGCCAATGGGAGGATCTCCATAGCATTAGTGATTGCAATATTTAAATGCTCATAACTTTCTCATTTATTGTCCGATTTTTCTCAAACTTTCTTTATTCTTATTCTTTGATTTTTCTTTTTCTACACAAGCCTATTTGTTCCAAAGGTTTCATTCCCCTTTTAAGTTATAACTACGAAACCCCATCGAACGTTAGTCTCTTAGTAAAGGAAAATTAACGGTATCCATTATCACGCTTATATGCACAATGTACATGATGATTTGGTAACGAGACTAGCTGATCTAATTTAATTTATAATTTATTATAATTATTGAATCTACCACCTCTGCCATTATGGTCTTTTCGTTGTCCTGTTATAATACCATTTTCTTTGACATTACTACTTATCGAAGGGTCATTTGCCTAAAAATATATATATTTAAACCTCTCAAAGATGCAAAATTAAAAGATGAAATTATGTTTCCAGTTCTGTACTCTCTAAACAATAAGTCATATGAATTAATCTTTGATAAATATATATAAATGATCAGATGGATTATTCGTTTTTAATGAATAAGGAACATACATATTACTGTAAACATAGAGAAGCAAGAAATTTTTCTTTGCATAATGCAGGTAGACATAGGTAAATATATTGCTGGTTGTGAATGCAGAATGTGTGATTTCTTATACAAATTTGATAATCTCATTGGCTCCCTGAATACATATTTTGAATTTAGAATAAGCATCAAATACGTCTTTAACTTTTTGCAATTCTTATGTTCTTTATTTGTTTCCTTGCTTTCTATCCGTCATGTTTTGTACCTATACATTTTGTGATATGCATTTTCAATATTTCTATCATTCCCTTTACATTTATGTAACCCCGTGAATTGTAAATACATACATTTTAGCCCTTGACCACAATATATCTTTGGGTCCTATAAGGATGGATGGCATGTGCGCCAATATTGTACATGCTTTGAAATAAACAAATATAATTACGAACCCAAATTACCATATTGGTGAAATGAAATAAAAGCATGCACTGTAAAAAATAGTGGGTAAAAATCTTAACCAGCATGAGAGTAATAATGTACCCAACAAATTTTGGGAAGCATTTTACCCAATGTGGGAAGCATATTGTCCAGAAAGGTTAAACAATAAGCCGATTTTTTTTTGAATGGGTCAAATTTTCATTACACTGGATCAATAATGAATACCAAATGTTGGTTGGACACATAATTACCCTCACGGGGCATATTTACCCAATGTTTTAGAGTTTGCTGAAAGGCATGCCCAAACACGACACAATCAGAAACTTATTTGCATTCAGTCCCTCCTTCGTGTTTCCTTTCGCCGTGATTGCTTGCTGCTTGTACCTGGATGTCTATTTTTACTCCCGGGACAGGCTTTCCCCTCCTTAAGCTTACTCGAAACTGCTATCCTAATATCGATTATATGAGGCATTGCTGAGTTCATTTTACATAGCTAGAGCCCTGATACATTGGGCGATTGAAAGTGAAAACAGAAAACATGTCAAGAGAGAGAGAAATTAGTATTATGTTTCCTTTCGTCGAATGATTTTTTTGTCGTCAACTGATTATCATCTGATATGTCTGTTGTGTGCTAGTACTTTCACTAATGGTATAAAGGATATAAAATGTTATGCATCAATACAGATTCAGTCTTTTGATTCAATGATATAGAGGCCATTGACATAAATATGGGATACGGTTAGGTAAAAAAATAAAGCTTTTTTTCCGTATTCAATAAATAATGTGTTTTATTGCTCATTTGCCAATGGATATCAAGTTGCCGTGATCTTTTAGGTATTTTCAGATTGTGTTGTGCATACGTTAAAATAAAATTAGTAAAAAAAAAATGACTAGTTGATAGGATCAGTTGGATGCAACTGTATTTTCCAGTCGTATTTTACTAGAACAGAGTTGTTTCTCACTAGAATATGTATTACGTGTATGTCAGAAATGTGACTGGAGATATAAGTTTCATCCAACTAACTCCTAATCTATTGAACTGATTTGTTTTAAGAGTACAGACAGGGCGTACTGAACATGCGTAATCTGTATAAGAACCAGATGCCAAGCTCGCCTTACATCATTTTAATTCCTATTATTAGGGAGTTTTCGATTCGCACGTCGACTAGTGGACTGCGACCAAAGTACGTCATAATAGTCTGCTTTGTGTTGATGGTATACAAAGTCAGTCGAGCACATGAATGGAATACACTGAGCATGTGCAAGCCATTCCTGACACGTCAACTTCATGATGACGACCGTGGATTTGGCTCAGATCACGCTCGTTCGAATTGTAGTAAGCGAGCAATCAAATCCTTGCCCATTGATTGAAGCAACGTGGTGATTTACTCCAGCGGTTCTGTATACCGTAAACACAAAGCGGACTATTAGGACGCACTTTCGTCGCAGTCCACTAGTCGACGTGCAAATCGAAAACTCGCTAATGATTCCCGGGTGTTGATCTTCTTCCTCGTCATCATTTCGGACTTTGTTCATTTGCTACGAGGAAACTCTTTACAACGCACAAATTCCTTTGAAAATGCAAATCAAATCACAATGGAGAGCTGAGAGGCTATCGTCGAAAGTTGATGGACAGGAACAGCATCGGAATCTCTTGACTATAGACAACGACATATTTGCTGTTGTTCGTCCGGTGCAAATCTTCGGATGATCTGATGTCTGATGTCCCAATCCATCATCTTTCGACAAAAGCCTCTCAGCTCTCCAATGTGATTTTGACTATATTAAGGAATCGATGCGTTATTGTGAGTTTCCCCGTAGTCAATGCGAAAACTACCTTTATTTTCACCGCCAACACAACCACCACACTCACCACCATCATCATCGTGGAGCATTGTGGTACAGTGGATTAGCCTTCTGACATTGAAACAGAGGGTCGTGGGTTGGAATCCCAGCCATGGCGTAATTTCCTTCAGCAAGAAATTTATCCACATTGTGCTGCACTCAACCCAGGTGAGGTGCCCGGCATGATGAATTCCTTGACTGCACTGAGCGCTGAAATGCAGCTCGAGTTAAAGCCGGGGTCATAATAATAGTAACAAACAATGCACCTTGGGAAAACTTATTTCTAGATAAGTTGCGTTATATAAATGCATATTACTATTATTCTCGTCTTCGTCATCGTCGTCGTCATCATCATCACCATCATTACCAACACCATCATCATCATCATCATCACAATCATATTCTCCGTCATCATCGTCGTCGTCACCTTCATCAAACTCTACGGGCGTTTGTTTAACTTAAACTTAGGTTTAAAATTGTGGTTTAAGTATGGATAGCCAATTGTTACATAAATCACTAGAGGTAGAGATATCATATTCCAGCTCATTTGGCTGTCAAATCATTCATAATTGTCTAGGAAGTATAAACAGATAGGTGTCTTCACCATTGATGAATCAAGAAATAATTAATTAAAATTCCGTCACTTATGGCTACCCATATTTTTAGCACAGGGTTACCATGTTCTAAGTTAAACCTGATTTCAGATACGGACACAAAGGTTTCAATCCCGCAGCACTCGAATTCTTTGTCATGGCGTTTATCTACGCCTGTACAGCATGTAGCCGTATAGATTGACACATAACTTTCAATGTTAATTAATAACTGTCAATGTTCTATTCTATATAGTGCATACAGTGGACATCAGTTGTCCCATTAATGACTGCTTTACTCACTTTATGTTTTCATGTATCCAGTTAGTGGCTCCTGGTACCTGTCCGCATGCTTGAGTACCCACCCTACATGTAGATTGCATTGTTCCACTGTGGTGACACTTTGTCTCACACATGCAGGGTTGGTGTTGTGTTGTGGGTGCTCAAGCATGCAGACAGGGTATATATATATATATATATAAATATATATTTATGTATATTTATTTTATTTATATATTTATACTAAATGTATGTGTTATTTTGATGTATATATAGTTTGTGAAATATAAATCCGTGCTAAATCCGGGGTAATCGTAATTGGGGTAAGCTATAACATAAAACAAGGTTACATATTATTATTTTTTTTCATAATCATCATCATCAGAAATACCGCTACTGACGTCACCACCATCATTTTATTCCCCATTTAATTCTCTGCTCCGCTGTATCCTTAGAAATGCACTGAAATCACGTTCACTTTACTCATCCGCCACCAGGCGCGGATCCGGGGCAATTTGTAAGATGTAAAATGTGTAATGTAATATCCAAGTCCTTATGACATAATATGGTATGCGCTATCCAAGAACTGCGTTATTATTATTATTATTAATGCTTGTAATTTTTTTTCGGGTACGAAATTTCCTTGATTTGTGGCTGAAATCCTTTTTTTTTTTTGGGGGGGGGGCTTGTAAAATTTGTAAGATGTAAAATGTGTAATGTAATATCCAAGTCCTTATGACATAATATGGTGTGCGCTATCCAGGAACTGCGTTATCATTATTATTACTATTATTATTATTAATGCTTGTAAATTTTTTTCGGGTACGAAATTTCCTTGATTTGTGGTTGAAACCTTTTTTGGGGGGGGGCTTGTAAAATTTGTAAGATGTAAAATGTGTAATGTAATATCCAAGTCTTTATGACATAATATGGTATGCGCTATCCAAGAACTGCGTTATTATTATTAATGCTTGTAAATTTTTTTCGGGTAAGAAATTTCCTTGATTTGTGGTTGAAACCAATTTTTTTTTTTTTTTGGGGGGGGGGGCTTGTCAAAATTTTCCTCCGAAAGATTTGCCCCCTCCCCTTTGGAAAATCCTGGATCCGCCCCAGTTCGCCACTTCCCAATCCCCATATGCACTATTTACCTTCCCCTTATAATGCCCTCATTTTATACAATTCCTTTCCGCTTCTTACCTGTTCCCCTTTTTAACTTCCGTGCTAAGGATATCACTTTCCTGTTCATTAGAGCCTTATTATTGCATTACAGCCATACGATGCGTGATAATCATATGATCGTCCAGACTGAATTTACTTAACGGCACACGATATGGTAAGTTGCAAATCGACGTGTCGTGTGTGAAGTCCCTGGATCCCTATTACCCTCATGTATATCGAAAGAGTTTAAAAGGAGGTTTCAAGAAATTGATCCATCTTCTGAAAGACGAGTAATCAATTATGGACGTCTGGCAGAATTTTAACAAATTATTTCGCAATCATTTACCAAAGCATGCGATAAACCACTATAATTCGAAACCGCTAGTACCATGATACACTTGTAAGAATTATACTGTATACTTACGAGTTGTGTTCTTCCTTTTATTTTGCTTATATTGTTCAATACGTATTACCATAGGCCTATCTGATATTAAAATTTGCACTTCCCATTGAACTCTATGATTATTTGTCACATTAATGAGAGGTACTTAGACTAAACTTGCGTGATATAAAGCCGTGTACTATTAAAATTCTCAGATGCATAAAAAGTGGCAATTTCTAGCCAAGCAAAATACCATAGCAAGAGCACTGAACCGTAGGAGAGAAAAATGGACAATGGCACCACTCAGCGGGTTCGCCGTAGAATATAACGGAAAAGACGCTCACAGACTTTTGACAAGGTGCCTTATAGCATTTGCTTCATTTCATGTGCATAACCCTTTGCTAGTGCTTAAACTCTATCCTTGCCTCCATAACGCAATAGCGAACACAACTCACAAAACAAAGGTGTGACTCGAATGTGTGACAGAGCAACATACCGATTCTCTCATAGACTAGTGTCAAACTTTTCCTTTATCTTGTTTCTAATTAATAAATTCATTGAGTTTGCATTCGTTTTGCAGTTGACTGGAAACAAAATATTCATGTAGGCTACTGTACATCTCGAGTTTTTTCCTCGGGCGCAAAAACTAGATTATTAATAGCAAACGCCATGATCAAGCAAACGCTCAAGATGCTCGAAAAAGCTCGGAGCTCGGAGCTTGAAAAAAACCCAAGAAGGTGCTTAAACGCAAAACGGCCGCTTTATATGAATACGTTTTTTAGCAATAGCTTATCGTAAAGCCAATGCGACCAGGCAGCTAGCAATCGATTGAGCTTACTAGCAAAACACATTTGCTCACTCATGTGCATGCATACGAAATCAAGCAAAAGCAATTGCTACTTTTCAAGCATTTGAAAACATGAAGAGCAATAGAGCCAAAAAGAGCCAAGTCAGAACAAAACACACGGAATATAGGAAATTTGAAAAATGTTATGTAATTGATTCAGCTCGGTGCCCAGGCGAAATTGGCTATAATTTCGCCACCTGGTCGACGGACAGGCTTATTTTGGAGATTGTGGCCGTAGCCATAAAATGGCTATTTTTATCATTATACGGCTGTCGTTTTAATGAAGAATTCCATAGACATGAATGTGAAGAAATGATTTATAAATGCATTATGTTTCACTTTCACGTGTTGAATTTTCCTTCAATATACCTCTTTGGTCTAGAGGTAAAACACTTTGAAAAGATATCAGTCTATCACTTTATATTCGTCCAAGATTATCTGAGTTAATAACATTTTCATGATATTAATACCCATTAAATGGAGTACATAGGGAAACCCACGATGAAAATATTGTTTCCATCGTTTAATGATGAAAACGATATACATATTTATGAATAATGCAAAAGAAGTGGCTAGGAGAAAGGGCAAAATAGCAAATGGAAGGAAACCCGATAAAAAGACGCAATGAAAGTAATCATCTATCACTAGAAAAATAACGCATTTGGAAAGTGATCGACTCATTTCAGCAAAATTCGATAGAGGCGTAAATAATTAATTATTCAGTCCTGTGACGCACATGTATCCATGCTGGTCTTGTAGCTACCTGGCATGATTGTCGAACGTTTCCTGTACGCAGATATTTATTGTCAAGTATACATGTAGAGTGTATTTACAAAAGAAAGTGTGGTATCTTCATTTTGACTGACATACCAGCTGTTCAGAATTTTATTCTAACTGAGAGTTATGTGATGCCATTATGACATTGATCTAAATTTCTTACAATGAAGGCAAGTCAAGAACGACCTCAACCTACAATCTATATAATATACACACACTTATATACAGTGCGTATCAAAAAAGCTTACACTTTGGAAAAGCACTGGGAATTAAAAAATATAAAACATGTCCTTAATTTTTTTCACGTATAATCTTGTGTTTCGGTCTCATAAAAGCAAAAGTTTTGACAGAATGTTACACTTAAGTGAGTACTGTCCATTTTTGTAAAGCTCGCAGAAATCTGTTTGCGCAGAAATGCTCCTTTTCACGCTGTGTCAAGGTGAAAAGGCGAAATCAAACTTACCGTGCGAAACATTTCTCATATATTTCCCTTGCACATTTAGTCAAGTGAAATAAAACGGATACATTTAAGCATTTTGTCACAATTTTGCCATCCAAACTGAAATTTCAACACTTAGTAAGCACAACCTATTACCCTTTTGTGCCTGCTGGATCTGAGCTCCTAACTGAATCTGAACAAAAGTATATATCAGGCATCTCCAGCATTTTTTTATAATTTCAATTGGGTTTAGAGTTCATTTTTCATTTTCTCCACACTTTCCCAAGCTTGACAATGATTAACACAATGAAAATCAAGCCTAGGCAATTTCATGTAAATCACAGCTCAGTGTAAAGCAAATATCGTCACGATGGCTTTTTTTTGGGGGGGCGGCTGGGGCGTAATGTTTTTTTTGTGTGTGTTTTGGGCCCGGGTTTTGGGCAAGGAACAAGTTAAAAAAAGGGTAAAAGATATCTTCAAATCAATTGTAATAGCTAAACTACACGTGTCCTTCATGATTAAGGTCTACTTTCATTCGCATAACTATTTCAACTAGTTCTGCGCAAATCATTTTTCACTAACCTTTCAAAATTAAGTGGTGCTCACTCAAGCGGAAATATTTTTTGACAGTATATCGTCATTTGCTCAAATGGATCTGTACTACTGTTATAATGTGGAAAATTGTTTAAGATATTACAAATGTATAATTTTAAAGGATTTTTTTTCGAAGTGTAAACTTTTTTGATGCGCACTGTGAATATATGCATGTATATACTGCATATAGATATACACGTATGTCAGTGGGCCCCAGAACAATGGGGGAGCGGCTCCGCCCCCCCCCCCCCCCACCACACACACATTCTTCACTAAAATCGTGTACGAAAAATCTTCCGTTCCAAGGTATTTTTATATGTACATTCGTAAAGAAGAAAATGGCAGCTTAAAACGAACTTATTAAAAACTCTTAATATGTGAGTGGTTGGATCACATGAGGTATGTTGCTATGATAAACAAACGTATCTAGCGTGTTCATTCAAAACCCGCAGTTATGGTTGTGTTATGAAAGCCGCGCCAAAACCAAATTGCGAAATCGGGCTCCACTAAACGCTGTCTTCTCTGCATCCATGACATCACCCACCAACATAGAATTCAATTGGATCATCAAGCTCTGTGGATGAAATGAAGCAGTGGAATTTAAAGCAAGCATGAGACGAGCTATGAATAATGCAAGTCAGTATATAGGAAAACATATCGTTTTTCCATGACGTATAGAAAGGAGCTCCCCTTCGATATCATTGACGGCGATTGAAGCAATTGATGAAATGATAATGACATTACATCCGTATTTGGAAAAAACGACAGGGATAGACGTTACTTCGAAAAGGAGTTGGAATGACATGGAAATGCATCAAAATTTATGTTTCATGTTTAAGATCTAGCAATGGGCACTATCGATTTTCTATTTTTGTCCCATTCATTCGATACATTGAACTCAGGTTGGGAGCACTTTATGATTGCAATAATTTTAATTTATCAATGGAAAATAATATATTAATTATGCTGCATATACTGTACAGTGCTTAGAGACTTCTGACAAAGTAAGTATTAAGCGCTTATATAAGCAAGTATAGTTAATTATTATAATGAATGAGCAAGTTCACTGTTTGTCTGGGTTTCCTTCCCCTTTCCTTTCGAGGTCTTTATCAATTTCAAGCTCTAAGCTTAAGATGGAGGTGTCCCACATTCCAAGATGTATTATATTGATTTATGTATATATATATTTTCTGCTATTTGTTTTAATCATTTAGAAAAAAAGAAAGAAATCAGGTATAGATATATTTCAAGTAGATTGTTAGAATGTATGAATGTTATTCTTTAATGTCATTTGCTTATGTTATGCTGACAAAAAATGATAACACTTGCATATACTTTTGTTATTGGAATGTGGAAATAAATAAATCGAACCAAATCAATTCAATTGATGCATCATCAGACGTCATTTCCTCTGTGCCCGTGCCCCAAATGCTCAACTACCATTTAAACATTACACCTGAAATGC
>NC_054740.1:22539349-22617321 GCF_018143015.1 Lytechinus variegatus
ACAAGAAGTTGACCTTTAGGTCCATTGAACAAGTTGAAAGTAATATCAAAATCTGTGGGAAAGTTCTCACATATTTTTATCATGGTTTGTAATTATATCTTTGTTGATGACATAAGAGTGATATCATCAGCATATGCTAAGCATCCTGCAAAATAACTACCAATTCTACAACCAATTCCTTCTTCAAGTTTTACAAGAAGATCATTCACATAAGCAGAAAACAGAACGGGAGATAAAACTCCTCCTTGTTTTATTCCGTTACTTACAGAAAATTTAGTAGACTTTCAAAGTTTGGCATCCCAACTTTACTTGTAGTGCCTGATTTGTGTACATATTAATTAGAAATCTAAGATTCAGAGGATACATTTTTCTTTTCATTAACAACCCGAATAATTTACCATAGTTAACCCTATCAAAGTTATTACATGCATCAAGCATAGCAACATATACATTACTTTTACAAATATTATAATATGGAATAGTTTCCAACATTGCAAGTATACAATGAGTACTCGATGAATATTTCTTAAACCCAAATTGTAAATCCGAAGTAGTCAATGCCATATTTTCCTTCAGCATAATCACAGAATCAAATATCTCACCCACAATACCTCCCAAGGTAATTGCCCTATAATTATCAGAACCCCCTTAAAGGTTTGTCTTGTCTTTGGGAATTGAAATCATTGTACCACATGACAAACTATTAGGACAAATACCGTGCACAAGCATACAGTTCATTAAACATATGAGCCACATATTTAGTATTGTGGTGCCATGTACAAAATGATCTGAATCTAAGCATTCTTCACCATCTGATGCCATGCTCCAATCCCTCTCTATAGCTTCTTTTATGCCTTGAACTTGTACTACAAAGTCAATGCCTCCCTGGTTAACTAATTTAGAATCAATTTTGAGTTCTATTTATTTTAATGATTTTTACTGATAGCTTCAGCCATTTTTCAGTCCTTATAGATTCATTATATTTTACATGGGCTTTGGGGGAACGTGAGGGAAGCAAATATTGAAATATCGAGTTAAAATATTGATTTATAGGTTAACAGCGTCTTACAACTTAAGAAAGAAAACTTTTAAGACAGACAATACGATTAATGTAGAATGACATTGCCCCTACAATAGGAAATACTTTAAGATTATAAGAAAGCCTTCCAGCATATTCTTACTTTGATATCTGCCACAGGAAATAACAGAACAAAATTACATGGTTAGGCACTTGAGCGCTTTACAACGTTTTGATTGACACAGCGTTGCAATGTTTGAATTTCATGAGAAAGATGGTAGACCACAAGATCCAGGAGGTTAGCGAGCTTGGAAGTATTACACGCAACATTTACTCCCTCTTCCTTTCAACCCCAATCTCCCCAACTTAATTCTGTTGTATCTCATTTCCCTTCTACTTTCATAGTAATCAAGTTGTTTCTTCTATCTACTCTTATTATTGATGATTAATTCAATGCAAGCTTCATCTGAACATTGGTAGCTTGAAAATGCTACCAAGATGTTCATATTAAGTATCGTATCATGTCTACATCCCTTAGAAAGGGTGATGAGATGGGACGATCACAGATCTCATCATGTTTACATCTTGCAGAGAAGGTGATCTGATGACATGATATTTGATCTCGTCATGCCTTTTTCCCGTGTGAGAGATGATCTGATGACAAGATCTTGGTTCTCGTCATGTCTACACCCTGTAGATGACTAGATATTGGATCTCGTCATGTTTACATCGTGTGGGACAAGTGATGAGATGCAATTATCTTAGAACTCGTCATGTCTACATCCCATCGGAGAGATGATTAGATGACAAGATGTCACATCCATTATGTTGTCATCTGGCCCCGTAACAAAAAGTTAGCAACTAAGTGCTAATTTGAAAGAACGATTCTGATTGGTTCCGAGTCAGTCTACAGAGAAAATTGCGCATACGATGATTTTGATTTTGATAGACCGATTCATTTAGCGATAAATGGCCTGGTCATCTCTTCTAACAATGAAGACATGACGAGATCTAAGTAAGATCTTAACATCTTTCTTGATCTGATAGATTTACCTTTATATAGAAGTATTCGTACACGCTTCTACACGGTTAAAAATGATTAGTATAACTGACCGATCTCTTGGTGAATATGGGTTGGACAGATTAAAATGGTCAGTATCGACCAAGACATACGAGAGTCATGTTGTGATTTGCCAAAAGTACATGTTTAAGTACGTGAGAGGAGGATGGAGTTTGGACGACACCTTGTGCGCCACGCTGAACTGTCTGCAAAACCATTTTCTAGGACTCTAAACAGGCTACAGCATTAAGAGGGACAAGTCGAGCCACTTGCATCAGCGTTCTGAAGAAAGACAGGCCTTGATACCATTACTGAACTGAGAGCCATGCTGGACAGAAAGGCTTGGATGCTCTTCTTAATGGAACCTAAGATGGCATAGAATGAAGCCGGGCCATGCCCTCGATGTAGATGTAGTTATAAGTTGGTTGATTTAGGCCTTTTTTGTAAGGAGGGGACACACATTCAACATTGCATTGGTTATTTTGACAAATTCTTTTTAAGGGTCTATTTTCCTTAGATCGATTTAAAATTGTACAGGATGCACATTTTTTTAGGACTCAAAGCCGGAGCCAAATGGAGGGGGAAATGTTGCAACGTATATTATTCTAGATAGTCAAGAAGTGAAGCAAAGAGTAGACGATTAATCAATGGAAACATACTTATTTCAACAAAAAATCACCAAAAGGTATCAAAGGTCTTATTATTAACACTATTAACAATTATTTGGAACAATATATCAGTAGTTATTTAAAGCAACCACATGCGAGAATATAGTGTTTACCAAATAAATATCATCTTACGATTGCAAATGTTTACATGTAGCCTGTGCGGAATGAGATACACATCTTCTCCATTCGAAAAGAAAATAGTTTCTACAACATTGATAAATACTTAACTTTGCTTTGAAACGTTTGTTAACGAAAATAAATGTCATCTACAAAAATAAAATAAAAATGTGGAGAAAAAACAGGTTTATCTTTAAAGCAATATGAATGCATTTTCACGTATTTTGAGTCTGAAATTATTATTTTCAACAGATGGCATTACAGGGATATGTTACAAATAAATACGAAAGATATAAGAGTGTGTGACATCATCGACTCTTATCTTTTACATATAAACAAAAATATAAATATTGGGGCGAACGTGGACTTTAAAGACCAAAACTTATCAAAGCCTCGTATCGAAATCTACTGAAGTCGGAATGAAAGTAATCTTAGCTATAGATTTTAAATCCGAACAGGTGCGTTGAGAGGCTCGAAGGTATTCATGTCGAAAAAATGACAAATTAAATGGTAATCAGTGTCACACAATACTTTAAAGAAAACGGGGGTTTTGCCCACGCAGTGTTGAACAGAGATATTGAAAAAAAAAATGAAACCTCGACAATTACTTGCTATGCAATCTGAATGTTTTTAAAATATATCGTGAACTATGTTATCATCTCTCGAGTCTGTTCAAACATACAAAAAAAATATCAAGTGAAGCACGAATACATTTACAACTAGCGATCTTGTCCACTATATTTCCTTGATGTGCCAGAAATATCAAATCTATCGGAATTGTTGATGACGACGCTGATGATAATGTTGGTGGTGGTGGTGGTGATGATAATGATGATGATATGATGTCGAACAGATGGTGGTGGGCAAAGAGTGATCAAGTCGATGATGATAAGGATGTTGAAATTGAGAATCATTATGACACTAACAATGATGATAAAGCATATTAATATCACCAATTTAAGTTATTGTCTTAATTGTATTATCGAATTCATTGTTAATTTTATCATTAGTAATTGTTCTTTCTATGATTGTACTTCTTTCTTTTTTTATCATTAATTAAATTATTATTATTATACTTACTATTATTATTATTATTATAATTATTATCATTATTATTATGTTGTTATTGTCATATTCGTCATCATTGTCGTTATCAACATTATCGTTATTATTTCCTTTATATTTTTGCTACACTAATATTAGCATTAAATCTGCAAGTAGTATATGCAGTTGTTTACTGATCATGTTTATGAAGCGGTGGAGTACAATACTACTTCGATACCACAAAATGAATTCAAAGCCCCCGGCAATTAAACGATGACGGAAAATAATGTGGCAATTGGTTTCCATGGATACTATTGTACTTGCTAAATTGGCTGATAAAAAAGCGGTTATTTATATTCCCTGGTATTGTTAAATTTTAACGTATCAATTAAAATAAAGGAGAGGGGAAACATTGAAGAATATATCGATAAGTTGCCGTCCTCGACAAGAAATATGACAAAGACAACAATGTCAGAGACGAAATTATCTAACTGAAAAAAATAACTTTTTTTTCATTTAATGATACTGTCCATACGACAAAATATTCTAGTGTTTTATGTCGTTATGAAAGTAATCGGCAGTACACTGCAAAAAAGTCCGGTGTTAATTTACCACATACCCAGAATGTCCACACCAGAGAAGTATTGAAACAACACCAGTTTAGAATCAAATCGATGCTGTTTTAATACCAATTGGTGTTGCGTAAACACCTATCTGGTGTTAGACCAAAACCAAACTGGTGTTTCCCAACCCTTCTCTGGTGTGGAAATATATAGATACCGGGCTGGTTGCAAGTCAACACCGGTATTTGTGCAGTGTAAACGCTCAATGAACGGTATGAATGAAACTTTGCTTTCCAGTGGGTTCCCTTTTTCATTTCTGTATATCATATTTTTGTGTTTTGCTTTACATTGTAATCTTTGTTAAATTTTGACATGAAAAAGAATATAAAATGCAATCGATTAATCAATCCATCTTTTTTGCTGTAAGCTTATTGCTTTGAACTATACTATTAGCATTTTTATCACTGATTGCACATGGCATCATCATAATAATAGCAAATAACAATAATAGTCCTTTATATATTTTTTTTACACCAGAAGATACAGAAAATGCCCTGGGCTTAGTTCATTACTGCGCTCAATACATTCAAATGATTCAACCTGCCAGATGCCAATTCATTGATTATTATGGGGCGTCCTTACACAAAAGAAAATGAAATTTGAATCGCGATCAAAATTTCGATACATAATTTTTTTACCGTCCAAATACTCCAAACACAACGAAAACTCACACTATAGAGCGCTCAAAACTTACATGACCGGAGATTGAGCCCTATTTTTTTTTACATACACATATACATATGCAAAACTCTGTTCATAATCATTACTGACTCCATTTTTCCCACCCAGCACTACACCCCCACACACTTTCTTAGTCTTTCACTGGCCAGCCGACACACCAACATGCGGTAGCGTAATAAGCCAAACCTTATGAGGGGGCCAGACATAACGTAATTAGGCAAACATTCTCAAAAACTGCGAGAGATGGAAGCGAGCGAGTGTTAATGTTTACTTTCTTTTCATACAAAAAGTTAACTTTTGTGATGAATTTTGGAATGATTTTCAAAAAATGTTATCATAGTTTGCCCCCTTTCCTTTCATATTCCCATTTTTTGTTGACCGTCGAGTCGTGTGTGATGGTGTGTCTGTGTGGGAGGGAGGGGTGCAAACCTTCTATATGAAAGTCAATGCAACATGCCTATACATAAGCTGTTAGGTCTAAAACAACTGTAGCTATCATTTCTTAACATTGTTTATAATGATTGAATTTTAATAAATTCATCCATGACATCTGGATACTACTGTCTAACAAGATCATGATAAAATACCGCGAAAGAATGTCAAGTACAGAATTAAGATTTCAAATTCTGTGTGCCTCCTTTGGTGCCCCCGTTCATGTTTTGTCAAATCCCAGTACCAAATTCCCATGCTCGTATCCTAAATGTATCGATAAACAAGTGTCTTCCCTCGACAAAGTTCCTGAGGGAAATGGTATTCATTTGTTTAACTGTTGATAAGAGGTCGTATATCAGACTGATGTCACATCCAGTTGACAGCAAATTACAAAGGTAATTTAAAGGAGAATGAAACCATTGGAACAAGATAGCTTGTGTGAAAACAGAAAAATCAAAGAAACAGATCAACTAAAGTTTGAGAAAAATCGGACAATAAATGAGAAAGTTATGAGCATTTAAATATTGCAATCACTAATGCTATGGAGATCCTCCCATTGGCAATGCGACAAGGATGTGTGATGTCACTGATGAACAACTCTCCCCATTACTTTAGTATATATTTCACTTGAATTGCCTCTTTTATCACATCTATCCAGAAATCATGTGTTCTTTCTACATGAGGGCATGAAATACATATTTTTTTTAAATACATCATGGATGAAGAGTTTGTAGGGTCATTCTCAAAAAAATTTTACAATTCACAAAAAACGTGTTTCGACTATCTTAATGCCCGCTAGCTTCACAACCCTAAACATTTTCTACAAAAATATTACAATAAAATGACAATAATAGACTAGCTCCACAAACCATATGCGACTAGTGACTAGTAAAGCTCTAAATTTATTACACAGGCCTTTTATTTTTGCTTTTTGTTAGAATATACACTGTCTCGGGTCGGTTTTTTGTATTTTACTATCATTCTCTTTTATATGTACTTTGTATTTCTTACCTACATCAATGGCTGGGGAGGGCAGCATGGTGTATACGTCTGACAAACTGGGCTTATCCTAGTATTTGATGATCACTTTGTGATTAATTTCACTTTTAACTTTGTCCTCAATTCATTTTAACTTCCGTAACAAATACTGCCACAAGTTTTTTTCTCCCTTTTAAACTGAATGATATTACATGATAATGTGTTTGCAAGTAGAGTGATATTCATTAATAAATAATTGATAGGGAAGTATCATATGTGTTTCCTGTATTACATAAAAATAAAGGACTATTCTTAAAAATGGAATGTATGATTAAACAGGTTTAACATCTGGAACGCACCTTAAGAAAATATGCACTTTGGCAGTTCTGTTAAGGATTCAGTATTATATAGGATAAGAGACACCTTTCATAATAAATACAGTTTTCAAAGGTAGGGCTGCTAAATAAGGTCCACGTTGGACCACAAAGCACAAAAACATTAACTTCCGTAACGCATTAACTTCCGTAACATATTTTCTTGAATATGCTACAAATTTGTGCTATACTGCATCACTCCGGATCATACAGATATAAATTATATAAGGTACCCTCCACCTACGTACCCATAGAAATAATAGCTATTCATCCTTGTAAAATTATTATTGCACATCTTATTTTCAACATCACTTTGTAAAGAGGGGAAATTGCCAGCGAAAACAATTTCCCCAGAATTATATACGATATTTAATGCTTTTGGAATTTTAAATAATTCATACTACAAATTTTGAATATTGGAATCTTCTTTAGAACTTAAAATTTCTAAATTTATTTGCTATAGAAAGTGCATTAACTTCCGTAACAATACTGTTACGGAAGTTAATAAACTTCTCTGCTGTACTTTGCTGAGATTGATAGTACGATTCTAGTTCCAGAACAGGTGACATGGCTTTGTCTAATGCTGAAGTCGGTAGAAACGGTGGAGAAAAGGGAAGAAGGAGGAACAATTAAGCTTTCATGGACAAGGAAAGAGGAAGGAAAACTATTTGCAATGACTCATGAGGAGGGTTATTTCACCGATCAAAAATGTGAGCGCAAAGCGCGAGCTAAAACTTGTGAATAGTCTAATCTGAAAACTTGACATTCTAAGCATTTTTTTTGTAGAAATGATCAGGATGTTATCTGAATAAAGTATTAATGCAAGTACAAAGTGCTAGCTGATTTTTTTTCGTATTCTGACTGAAATTAATTGATGCGACTGTAAATATTTTATATTTTGATCTGAGAACAATAATTTTTTGGAAGTTTTAATTTGAGAACAAGATATATATCCAATAAACAATTATCGCAAAGGTAAAACGCGCGCTTGTGTAGGTTAAGAACCCAAAATAGGACATTCTATTAACTTTCTGTAATCATAAAAAAGGATGGGTGTCTTGCTAATGAAATGATAAGCAGCGAATGCGAAGCGCGAGCTGAAAATAAGTCATTTCAATATGAAAACCAGACATTTTAAGCACACTTTCAAAAAAAGAGGATATAAACTGAATAAAAAATAATTTCATGCAAGAGAATGCAAAAGAACAAGTGGGGATTATACGTATGTACACCATCAATCATCTCTTTCAATATTCATGAAGATATGCATAGACCAAACTGTTTCACTAAAATAATGCATATCTTTCATATGGCATAACGCTGTTATTCCTTGTTCGATTTTGATCATATTTGCAGTATTTTGTTTGTCTGATTATTATCTGTTCAGATCAGATTTTTCAGCCTGGATGACCCCTTTAATGCACATGAAAAAGTGCTGAAATAATTGATATAGGCCTCCTGACATGAATACATGAAAAGGGGTATTTCAAACACTCACGGTTTGTTGGAATTTATTATACGTATTTCGATAATCAAACATTTTGGCCATTCATATTTTTTTAAATCACAAACAGGATGCGTAATTGCGTATCTCAATGAAACAAAATAATGAAAACAAATCGCAATTAGATCATATAGATTTCATTAATAATTCATGTATTTGTGAATTTTTAGCCTCTTGTTTCATTCACCTCCCTTTATTATTATTCATTTCCCCATGTCCTTTTTTAATTCTCTTCTTTTTTTTCTCTCTATCTTTTTTGGCTATTGGCAAGCGGCGGGATTCCTCGTAACCAGAGAACTCATCCTGGTTACGGACTGCGATTGTTATATTTTGTTTATTGCCAGAAACCTTTAAGATGAACTGCAAAACTGTGGCCTGGTTATTCCGTTTTCTCATTCCAACTTTGAACAAGAACGACAACAAAAATGACAGTTGTCCGCTTCCTGTTTTGTTTTTAACATTTTTGTATTTGGGGGGGGGGGTGGATTAATATTTTTAATATTTTCAATAAATAAAAAAAAAGTAGACGAATACGTTGATATGGATGTTCCCAAGAAAACAAAATAAGTATTGCAATTTGTAACCTGATTTTAACTTCCGTAACGAAGATTGACAAGGTTAAATGCTATTGAGAGGATTTAATGGTAAACTATCTTTGGATTCCTAGCTTTGGTCATGCATTGCTAAGGATCTCAGGTTATGGATGAAAGTTATGAGCATTAAACTGAACAAAGGTGTGCAATGATTTTTATGGTACTTTTTGTTATATGTTATTTGGTAAAGTCCTGCTTCTAAAAACAATATTGAATAGTTTTTCCATCTTGCAAACATTTTTTGCTTCAGAAAATGAAATTGTTGATACCACGCTAAATTTAAATTGTGTGCATTTCAATTTCATTCATTTCAAAAGTGATTTAATCGAGTAACATAAGTGGGCCATGCAAACGATTAACCTTCGTAACGATGATATACAGTGCTCGACTTAATTCGGTCAGTACTTCAAATTGACGCAACAGCGACTTGCCCCTTTTCTGTTGCCACTTTCTCATACATGGTACTTTCACAATATGCATCTTTCAACCCATTCTGTAGACTTAATTTTTACGATTTTTTCCCCCATCAATTGGTTCATTTTTCTGAGAATGACCCTGTATCATCATAAGAAAAAGCAAAAAGAGACATTTTGAGGGTATTTTATAGTCCACCAAAAGGAAAGTTGTTCATCAGTGACATCACACATCCTTGTCGCATTGCCAATGGGAGGATCTCCATAGCATTAGTGATTGCAATATTTAAATGCTCATAACTTTCTCATTTATTGTCCGATTTTTCTCAAACTTTCTTTATTCTTATTCTTTGATTTTTCTTTTTCTACACAAGCCTATTTGTTCCAAAGGTTTCATTCCCCTTTAAGTTATAACTACGAAACCCCATCGAACATTAGTCTCTTAGTAAAGGAAAATTAACGGTATCCATTATCACGCTTATATGCACAATGTACATGATGATTTGGTAACGAGACTAGCTGATCTAATTTAATTTATAATTTATTATAATTATTGAATCTACCACCTCTGCCATTATGGTCTTTTCGTTGTCCTGTTATAATACCATTTTCTTTGACATTACTACTTATCGAAGGGTCATTTGCCTAAAAATATATATATTTAAACCTCTCAAAGATGCAAAATTAAAAGATGAAATTATGTTTCCAGTTCTGTACTCTCTAAACAATAAGTCATATGAATTAATCTTTGATAAATATATATAAATGATCAGATGGATTATTCGTTTTTAATGAATAAGGAACATACATATTACTGTAAACATAGAGAAGCAAGAAATTTTTCTTTGCATAATGCAGGTAGACATAGGTAAATATATTGCTGGTTGTGAATGCAGAATGTGTGATTTCTTATACAAATTTGATAATCTCATTGGCTCCCTGAATACATATTTTGAATTTAGAATAAGCATCAAATACGTCTTTAACTTTTTGCAATTCTTATGTTCTTTATTTGTTTCCTTGCTTTCTATCCGTCATGTTTTGTACCTATACATTTTGTGATATGCATTTTCAATTTTTCTATCATTCCCTTTACATTTATGTAACCCCGTGAATTGTAAATACATACATTTTAGCCCTTGACCACAATATATCTTTGGGTCCTATAAGGATGGATGGCATGTGCGTCAATATTGTACATGCTTTGAAATAAACAAATATAATTACGAACCCAAATTACCATATTGGTGAAATGAAATAAAAGCATGCACTGTAAAAAATAGTGGGTAAAAATCTTAACCAGCATGAGAGTAATAATGTACCCAACAAATTTTGGGAAGCATTTTACCCAATGTGGGAAGCATATTGTCCAGAAAGGTTAAACAATAAGCCGATTTCTTTTTTGAATGGGTCAAATTTTCATTACACTGGATCAATAATGAATACCAAATGTTGGTTGGACACATAATTACCCTCACGGGGCATATTTACCAATGTTTTAGAGTTTGCTGAAAGGCATGCCCAAACACGACACAATCAGAAACTTATTTGCATTCAGTCCCCCTTCGTGTTCCCTTTCGCCGTGATTGCTTGCTGCTTGTACCTGGATGTCTATTTTTACTCCCGGGACAGGCTTTCCCCTCCTTAAGCTTACTCGAAACTGCTATCCTAATATCGATTATATGAGGCATTGCTGAGTTCATTTTACATAGCTAGAGCCCTGATACATTGGGCGATTGAAAGTGAAAACAGAAAACATGTCAAGAGAGAGAGAAATTAGTATTATGTTTCCTTTCGTCGAATGATTTTTTTGTCGTCAACTGATTATCATCTGATATGTCTGTTGTGTGCTAGTACTTTCACTAATGGTATAAAGGATATAAAATGTTATGCATCAATACAGATTCAGTCTTTTGATTCAATGATATAGAGGCCATTGACATAAATATGGGATACGGTTAGGTAAAAAAATAAAGCTTTTTTTCCGTATTCAATAAATAATGTGTTTTATTGCTCATTTGCCAATGGATATCAAGTTGCCGTGATCTTTTAGGTATTTTCAGATTGTGTTGTGCATACTGGGACGCACTGTTAAAATAAAATTAGTAAAAAAATGACTAGTTGATAGGATCAGTTGGATGCAACTGTATTTTCCAGTCGTATTTTACTAGAACAGAGTTGTTTCTCACTAGAATATGTATTACGTGTATGTCAGAAATGTGACTGGAGATATAAGTTTCATCCAACTAACTCCTAATCTATTTAACTGATTTGTTTTAAGAGTACAGACAGGGCGTACTGAACATGCGTAATCTGTATAAGAACCAGATGCCAAGCTCGCCTTACATCATTTTAATTCCTATTATTAGGGAGTTTTCGATTCGCACGTCGACTAGTGGACTGCGACCAAAGTACGTCATAATAGTCTGCTTTGTGTTGATGGTATACAAAGTCAGTCGAGCACATGAATGGAATACACTGAGCATGTGCAAGCCATTCCTGACACGTCAACTTCATGATGACGACCGTGGATTTGGCTCAGATCACGCTCGTTCGAATTGTAGTAAGCGAGCAATCAAATCCTTGCCCATTGATTGAAGCAACGTGGTGATTTACTCCAGCGGTTCTGTATACCGTAAACACAAAGCGGACTATTAGGACGCACTTTCGTCGCAGTCCACTAGTCGACGTGCAAATCGAAAACTCGCTAATGATTCCCGGTGTTGATCTTCTTCCTCGTCATCATTTCGGACTTTGTTCATTTGCTACGAGGAAACTCTTTACAACGCACAAATTCCTTTGAAAATGCAAATCAAATCACAATGGAGAGCTGAGAGGCTATCGTCGAAAGTTGATGGACAGGAACAGCATCGGAATCTCTTGACTATAGACAACGACATATTTGCTGTTGTTCGTCCGGTGCAAATCTTCGGATGATCTGATGTCTGATGTCCCAATCCATCATCTTTCGACAAAAGCCTCTCAGCTCTCCAATGTGATTTTGACTATATTAAGGAATCGATGCGTTATTGTGAGTTTCCCCGTAGTCAATGCGAAAACTACCTTTATTTTCACCGCCAACACAACCACCACACTCACCACCATCATCATCGTGGAGCATTGTGGTACAGTGGATTAGCCTTCTGACATTGAAACAGAGGGTCGTGGGTTGGAATCCCAGCCATGGCGTAATTTCCTTCAGCAAGAAATTTATCCACATTGTGCTGCACTCAACCCAGGTGAGGTGCCCGGCATGATGAATTCCTTGACTGCACTGAGCGCTGAAATGCAGCTCGAGTTAAAGCCGGGGTCATAATAATAGTAACAAACAATGCACCTCGGGAAAACTTATTTCTAGATAAGTTGCGTTATATAAATGCATATTACTATTATTCTCGTCTTCGTCATCGTCGTCGTCATCATCATCACCATCATTACCAACACCATCATCATCATCATCATCACAATCATATTCTCCGTCATCATCGTCGTCGTCACCTTCATCAAACTCTACGGGCGTTTGTTTAACTTAAACTTAGGTTTAAAATTGTGGTTTAAGTATGGATAGCCAATTGTTACATAAATCACTAGAGGTAGAGATATCATATTCCAGCTCATTTGGCTGTCAAATCATTCATAATTGTCTAGGAAGTATAAACAGATAGGTGTCTTCACCATTGATGAATCAAGAAATAATTAATTAAAATTCCGTCACTTATGGCTACCCATATTTTTAGCACAGGGTTACCATGTTCTAAGTTAAACCTGATTTCAGATACGGACACAAAGGTTTCAATCCCGCAGCACTCGAATTCTTTGTCATGGCGTTTATCTACGCCTGTACAGCATGTAGCCGTATAGATTGACACATAATTTTCACTGTTAATTAATAACTGTCAATGTTCTATTCTATATAGTGCATACAGTGGACATCAGTTGTCCCATTAATGACTGCTTTACTCACTTTATGTTTTCATGTATCCAGTTAGTGGCTCCTGGTACCTGTCCGCATGCTTGAGTACCCACCCTACATGTAGATTGCATTGTTCCACTGTGGTGACACTTTGTCTCACACATGCAGGGTTGGTGTTGTGTTGTGGGTGCTCAAGCATGCAGACAGGGTATATATATATATATATATAAATATATATTTATGTATATTTATTTTATTTATATATTTATACTAAATGTATGTGTTATTTTGATGTATATATAGTTTGTGAAATATAAATCCGTGCTAAATCCGGGGTAATCGTAATTGGGGTAAGCTATAACATAAAACAAGGTTACATATTATTATTTTTTTTCATAATCATCATCATCAGAAATACCGCTACTGACGTCACCACCATCATTTTATTCCCCATTTAATTCTCTGCTCCGCTGTATCCTTAGAAATGCACTGAAATCACGTTCACTTTACTCATTCGCCACCAGGCGCGGATCCGGGGGCAATTTGTAAGATGTAAAATGTGTAATGTAATATCCAAGTCCTTATGACATAATATGGTATGCGCTATCCAATAACTGCGTTATTATTATTATTATTAATGCTTGTAATTTTTTTTTTCGGTACGAAATTTCCTTGATTTGTGGCTGAAATCCTTTTTTTTTTTTGGGGGGGGGCTTGTAAAATTTGTAAGATGTAAAATGTGTAATGTAATATCCAAGTCCTTATGACATAATATGGTGTGCGCTATCCAGGAACTGCGTTATCATTATTATTACTATTATTATTATTAATGCTTGTAAATTTTTTTTCGGGTACGAAATTTCCTTGATTTGTGGTTGAACCCTTTTTTTTGGGGGGGGAGCTTGTAAAATTTGTAAGATGTAAAATGTGTTATGTAATATCCAAGTCTTTATGACATTTTAATATGGTATGCGCTATCCAAGAACTGCGTTATTATTATTATTATTAATGCTTGTAAAAAAATTTCGATACGAAATTTCCTTGATTTGTGGTTGAAACCGTTTTTTTTTTTGGGGGGGGGGGCTTGTCAAAATTTTCCTCCGAAAGATTTGCCCCCTCCCCTTTGGAAAATCCTGGATCCGCCCCAGTTCGCCACTTCCCAATCCCCATATGCACTATTTACCTTCCCCTTATAATGCCCTCATTTTATACAATTCCTTTCCGCTTCTTACCTGTTCCCCTTTTTAACTTCCGTGCTAAGGATATCACTTTCCTGTTCATTAGAGCCTTATTATTGCATTACAGCCATACGATGCGTGATAATCATATGATCGTCCAGACTGAATTTACTTAACGGCACACGATATGGTAAGTTGCAAATCGACGTGTCGTGTGTGAAGTCCCTGGATCCCTATTACCCTCATGTATATCGAAAGAGTTTAAAAGGAGGTTTCAAGAAATTGATCCATCTTCTGAAAGACGAGTAATCAATTATGGACGTCTGGCAGAATTTTAACAAATTATTTCGCAATCATTTACCAAAGCATGCGATAAACCACTATAATTCGAAACCGCTAGTACCATGATACACTTGTAAGAATTATACTGTATACTTACGAGTTGTGTTCTTCCTTTTATTTTGTTTATATTGTTCAATACGTATTACCATAGGCCTATCTGATATTAAAATTTGCACTTCCCATTGAACTCTATGATTATTTGTCACATTAATGAGAGGTACTTAGACTAAACTTGCGTGATATAAAGCCGTGTACTATTAAAATTCTCAGATGCATAAAAAGTGGCAATTTCTAGCCAAGCAAAATACCATAGCAAGAGCACTGAACCGTAGGAGAGAAAAATGGACAATGGCACCACTCAGCGGGTTCGCCGTAGAATATAACGGAAAAGACGCTCACAGACTTTTGACAAGGTGCCTTATAGCATTTGCTTCATTTCATGTGCATAACCCTTTGCTAGTGCTTAAACTCTATCCTTGCCTCCATAACGCAATAGCGAACACAACTCACAAAACAAAGGTGTGACTCGAATGTGTGACAGAGCAACATACCGATTCTCTCATAGACTAGTGTCAAACTTTTCCTTTATCTTGTTTCTAATTAATAAATTCATTGAGTTTGCATTCGTTTTGCAGTTGACTGGAAAAAAATATTCATGTAGGCTACTGTACATCTCGAGTTTTTTCCTCGGGCGCAAAAACAAGATTATTTAACGCAAACGCCACGATCAAGCAAACGCTCAAGATGCTCGATAAAGCTCGGAGCTTGAAAAAAACCCAAGAAGGTGCTTAAACGCAAAACGGCCGCTTTATATGAATACGTTTTTTAGCAATAGCTTATCGTAAAGCCAATGCGACCAGGCAGCTAGCAATCGATTGAGCTTACTAGCAAAGCACATTTGCTCACTCATGTGCATGCATACGAAATCAAGCAAAAGCAATTGCTACTTTTCAAGCATTTGAAAACATGAAGAGCAATAGAGCCAAAAAGAGCCAAGTCAGAACAAAACACACGGAATATAGGAAATTTGAAAAATGTTATGTAATTGATTCAGCTCGGTGCCCAGGCGAAATTGGCTATAATTTCGCCACCTGGTCGACGGACAGGCTTATTTTGGAGATTGTGGCCGTAGCCATAAAATGGCTATTTTTATCATTATACGGCTGTCGTTTTAATGAAGAATTCCATAGACATGAATGTGAAGAAATGATTTATAAATGCATTATGTTTCACTTTCACGTGTTGAATTTTCCTTCAATATACCTCTTTGGTCTAGAGGTAAAACACTTTAAAACACTTTATATTCGTCCAAGATTATCTGAGTTAATAACATTTTCATGATATTAATACCCATTAAATGGAGTACATAGGGAAACCCACGATGAAAATATTGTTTCCATCGTTTAATGATGAAAACGATATACATATTTATGAATAATGCAAAAGAAGTGGCTAGGAGAAAGGGCAAAATAGCAAATGGAAGGAAACCCGATAAAAAGACGCAATGAAAGTAATCATCTATCACTAGAAAAATAACGCATTTGGAAAGTGATCGACTCATTTCAGCAAAATTCGATAGAGGCGTAAATAATTAATTATTCAGTCCTGTGACGCACATGTATCCATGCTGGTCTTGTAGCTACCTGGCATGATTGTCGAACGTTTCCTGTACGCAGATATTTATTGTCAAGTATACACGTAGAGTGTATTTACAAAAGAAAGTGTGGTATCTTCATTTTGACTGACATACCAGCTGTTCAGAATTTTATTCTAACTGAGAGTTATGTGACGCCATTATGACATTGATCTAAATTTCTTACAATGAAGGCAAGTCAAGAACGACCTCAACCTACAATCTATATAATATACACACACTTATATACAGTGCGTATACAAAAAAAGCTTACACTTTGGAAAAGCACTGGGAATTAAAAAGTATAAAACATGTCCTTAATTTTTTTCACGTATAATCTTGTGTTTCGGTCTCATAAAAGCAAAAGTTTTGACAGAATGTTACACTTAAGTGATTACTGTCCATTTTTGTAAAGCTCGCAGAAATCTGTTTGCGCAGAAATGCTCCTTTTCACGCTGTGTCAAGGTGAAAAGGCGAAATCAAACTTACCGTGCGAAACATTTCTCATATATTTCCCTTGCACATTTAGTCAAGTGAAATAAAACGGATACATTTAAGCATTTTGTCACAATTTTGCCATCCAAACTGAAATTTCAACACTTAGTAAGCACAACCTATTACCCTTTTGTGCCTGCTGGATCTGAGCTCCTAACTGAATCTGAACAAAAGTATATATCAGGCATCTCCAGCATTTTTTTATAATTTCAATTGGGTTTAGAGTTCATTTTTCATTTTCTCCACACTTTCCCAAGCTTGACAATGATTAACACAATGAAAATCAAGCCTAGGCAATTTCATGTAAATCACAGCTCAGTGTAAAGCAAATATCGTCACAATGGCTTTTTTTTGGGGGGCGGCTGGGGCGTAATGTTTTTTTTGTGTGTATTTTGGGCCCGGGTTTTGGGCAAGGAACATGTTAAAAAAAGGTAAAAGATATCTTCAAATCAATTGTAATAGCTAAACTACACGTGTCCTTCATGATTAAGGTCTACTTTCATTCGCATAACTATTTCAACTATTATTGCGCAAATCATTTTTCACTAACCTTTCAAAATTAAGTGGTGCTCACTCAAGCGGAAATATTTTTTGACAGTATATCGTCATTTGCTCAAATGGATCTGTACTACTGTTATAATGTGGAAAATTGTTTAAGATATTACGAATGTATAATTTTAAAGGATTTTTTTTCGAAGTGTAAACTTTTTTGATGCGCACTGTGAATATATGCATGTATATACTGCATATAGATATACACGTATGTCAGTGGGCCCCAGATCAATGGGGAGCGGCTCCGCCCCCCCCCCCCCCCACCACACACACATTCTTCACTAAAATCGTGTACGAAAAATCTTCCGTTCCAAGGTAGTTTTATATGTACATTCGTAAAGAAGATAAATGGCAGCTTAAAACGAACTTATTAAAAACTCTTTAATATGTGAGTGGTTGGATCACATGAGGTATGTTGCTATGATAAACAAACGTATCTAGCGTGTTCATTCAAAGCCCGCAGTTATGGTTGTGTTATGAAAGCCGCGCCAAAACCAAATTGCGAAATCGGGCTCCACTAAACGCTGTCTTCTCTGCATCCATGACATCACCCACCAACATAGAATTCAATTGGATCATCAAGCTCTGTGGATGAAATGAAGCAGTGGAATTTAAAGCAAGCATGAGACGAGCTATGAATAATGCAAGTCAGTATATAGGAAAACATATCGTTTTTCCATGACGTATAGAAAGGAGCTCCCCTTCGATATCATTGACGGCGATTGTAGCAATTGATGAAATGATAATGACATTACATCCGTATTTGGAAAAAACGACAGGGATAGACGTTACTTGGAAAAGGAGTTGGAATGACATGGAAATGCATCAAAATTTATGTTCCATGTTTAAGATCTAGCAATGGACACTATCGATTTTCTACTTTTTTCCCCATTCATTCGATACATTGAACTTAGGTTGGGAGCACTTTATGATTGCAATAATTTTAATTTATCAATGGAAAATAATATATTAATTATGCTGCATATACTGTAGAGTGCTTAGAGACTTCTGACAAAGTAAGTATTAAGCGCTATATAAGCAAGTATAATTAATTATTATAATGAAATGAGCAAGTTCACTGTTTGTCTGGGTTTCCTTCCCCTTTCCTTTCGAGGCCTTTATCAATTTCAAGCTCTAAGCTTAAGATGGAGGTCTCCCACATTCCAAGATGTATTATATTGATATATGTATATATATATTTTCTGCTATTTGTTTTTATCATTTAGAAAGAAAGAAAGAAATCAGGTATAGATATATTTCAAGTAGATTGTTAGAATGTATGGATGTTATTCTTTATGTCATTTGCTTATGTTATGCTGACAAAAAATGATAACACTTGCATATACTTTTGTTATTGGAATGTGGAAATGAATAAATCGAACCAAATCAATTCAATTGATACATCATCAGACGTCTTTCCTCGGCGCCCGTGCCCCAAATGCTCAACTACCATTTAAACATTACACCTGAAATGCTATCTAGAAGAATTTCCCGCGAGACAAATATTGGTTGTTACATTATTTTTCACCGCTGTTCTCAGATAAAATTACAAAGTAATCCAGCTTAGAAAAGATTGTTTTATATCAATATAGTTGATTTAACTTTGTTTTAAGAAGACAATAACAAACTCAAATCCTGGCACCCCTAGGCAAGCAGAATGGGGGAAAATCAAACTACCAAACGAAACAGAGGGGAAAAAACACTATATTTTATTGCCCTCAAGTAATATACGTGTATAAACATAGATTAATTATGTTCCTTATTTTTCAGTATGGAATGAAGAATTTAACCTTTTCAAAAAATAGTTCTTGTTTTAGCATCATTTTTAATAGTGAATACGTTTGTCGAATAAATTGAGTTAGTTAGATACAATTATTATAACAGCTCTGTTACACACGTATTTTTCTCCTTTTTTTGGGCGGTTTTCACGAAAGCTCTGCAATCATGGAATAAATTTCGATATGAAATTAAACTAATATTGATTGCGAACTCTTCTTTGAATGAATACAATATCTATTACAACATTTTCTCCTATGGCAGGTAATTTGAGCAAGTTTAGGAAGCGATGGCGAGGAAACGCGAAAGTACGATTTGTTTTCTTTACTATATGAAAAGCAAATAAAGTCTTCAAGACAGTCCCACATGAAGGGACAGTTTTTTTTTTAAAACATGATATGCCGGTTAATCAAATTTTTCAAGCCGAACCCCTGGAATGGTGAAAGAGAAAATGAAGAAATTCATGCTGCAATTTCAGCAAACGACGGTAAATTACATGTCTTTTTCGAAGAATCAAATTGTTTCTAGCAGCGATGTTGCTCAACATCTTAAATCTAGCCCGGTTCCAAACCAAAAATGCAACATTCTGAGATGTAGAGTTTTGTAATACAAGCCCACTTGATAGATAACATAACCTTTCATTACTCAATAAACTCACACTGCAATGACTGCGTAGCCTACAAAGTAAAAACAAATGTATACAACGCTGTTTACTATATGAACCTTACAGTAATTGTTTAAAGAGTTTAAACAAGTGTTTAAATCTTAAGCAACAAAGTTTAATTTTCAATATCTAATCTTCAATAGTCATAAAAAATTAAACTAATATTGATTGCGAACTCTTCTTTGAATGAATACAATATCTATTACAACATTTTCTCCTATGGCAGGTAATTTGAGCAAGTTTAGGAAGCGATGGCGAGGAAACGCGAAAGTACGATTTGTTTTCTTTACTATATGAAAAGCAAATAAAGTCTTAAAGACAGTCCCACATGAAGGGACAGTTTTTTTTTTAAAACATGATATGCCGGTTAATCAAATTTTTCAAGCCGAACCCCTGGAATGGTGAAAGAGAAAATGAAGAAATTCATGCTGCAATTTCAGCAAACGACGGTAAATTACATGTCTTTTCGAAGAATCAAATTGTTTCAAAACATGCTCGTTCCATTATTGTAAATGAAAAACAAGTACGAATTAAAGCAAATGTTTTCCAGCAGCGATGTTGCTCAACATCTTAAATCTAGCCCGGTTCCAAACCCACAATGCAACATTCTGAGATGTAGAGTTTTGTAATACAGGCACACTTGATAGATAACATAACCTTTCATTACTCAATAAACTCACACTGCAATGACTGCGTAGCCTACAAAGTAAAAACAAATGTATACAACGCTGTTTACTATATGAACCTTACAGTAATTGTTTAAAGAGTTTAAACAAGTGTTTAAATCTTAAGCAACAAAGTTTAATTTTCAATATAAATAAGTTAAACATGATTGTTTAAGCGATTAAACAAATGCTGTAAGGTTCATATAGTAAACAGAATTGTATAAAATCTTAAACGGCGTTTTTACTGTGTATATACTAAGCGGCAAAACATGTACTTTACCACCCAAAAACCGTTTAGTTTCTATATACAAAGACGGTGCAATTATAATATGCTAATCTATTCTCTGTCTGTCATCTCAAAGGGTATATTTAAGAATAGCTATTTATAATGCACAATGTATTTACTGCGTCGGTCAGTTTGTTCCTCCTGTGAAAAGAGAGAGAGATTACCTGTCGCCCGCAGAAGTGTAAAATAAGACGCCATTGAACGAGGGTGTGGGCAGTTTGGTGGAGAATGGGGATGTGCGTGTGTGTGTGTGCACTGTTAGAAAATTTATCCTTAAACTAAAAGAAGTTCCTGCAGCAGAGTCTCGAGAACACCTGTAATCTTACCAGATTGCGTAATCTTACAGGAAATTGGTATTTGGTGTGTGTAATCTTACAAATTTCCTTAAATAAAACACTCTTTTCCCCTTTTTCTAACAGACCTGTTCTGTTAAATTGCAGAAAAAATCCTGTTTCATGAATTTAAAGAATGATTGTGGTATTGCTTTCTGCAAAATCTTCTTTTATTTTTCTGTAAAATCAGGGTTTTTTTTAACAGTGTGTTTCATTGTTTTCTTAAGGTAGTTCAAGGGTACTCCGCGAAGATTCGTCAACGAAAGTCATGGTTCAAAACTTCAAGCCCTGAACGAGTACTAACGACCTTGGCCAAGGCATTTATGAACAAAAAATCTTTGACCATACAGTATTTTTTATTTACATTTAGAATACATTTATAAAACCACTGTGCGCACTTAAAAAAAAACGATACAATGCAAAATAGGGGTTACTCTGAAAAAAATATTGATGCCACTCGGATGCCAAAAATATGACTTCAGAAATCCCAAGGGCTGCAAGAAGGCGTCGATATTTTCCGAGTATTCCCATCAGCTTTATCGGTTGCCTATTCTGACATGCATGTCACGCTTATGGCTCCTTGAACGCTTCGTCACATTTCCCACATTTCCAGTCTCGTTCGTTTTATTCTTGTACAATTCTTAATGACTGTATATCATATATCTTTCAAGCACTAATAGTCCAAAAACGATCACATCTGGGGGCATTTCAAGGGAAGAGGACACGGGTTTTAATTTTGTTGTTATATTTTTAATTGAGTTATTTGTCGTTGTTTCTTTTCTAATAATCATTTTATTACATCTTTTTCATTTTTCATAATCATAATGTAAAACATATTCTTTCATTTTTTTTCATTCATCTAGTATTCATCTATTCATTTCTATTTTCATTGATTTATTTGTTCATTATATATCAGTTATTATTATGAGGTTTCATAACATCCATAATGACAAGGAGGGGTTATGCATGTTATTTGCATCTATACATAAATTATACAAACACACACACATACTCCCTTTGGTATCCCTCTATATAAGAATTTCGCGCGCAGCGCGGCGGGGTGAGCAAGTCTCGTTCGATTAACCTGACAAATTGCTCCACCAACATGTAGCCTTGACATTTAACAATGACCGCTATCACTTGACTTTTGAGACTTCGATCCCTCAAAATTAAAATATCCGAAGCCACGATGTAAACGACCTCGCGCTCCATTGGTGTCTGTAAGCCTAAAATGAATTTATTCATTCCTCAAAGAATCAAATTCCACAGTCCTTAATCATTTTGGAAGTATCCTTTTTCACGAGGGGGAATGATTTCTGGGAAGAAAAAAGCGCTGTAAAATATACCATTACACAATTCCTATCCTAATTGATTGAATGCATATTGTGACGTCATGTGTTTAACTTGAGGAAGTAAACTAAAATTCCTTTGAATAGGATGGGGAAGCGTGTAATTCACACTACATGTAGACTGGTCAACGATTCAATTTTGGAGGGAAAAATCACATTTTGCTCATATCATGAAAGTTTCAATAAAAAGTATCTTTTTATTTGAGGTTCAAATTAACGGAAAAAACATGTACAATCTTTTTTTTGCAAGCCTTTATTTTGGAGTAAAAGCCAACTTAATTTCCAATCATTACGACTAGATATGAAATTCGCTTGTATTATAAGGATGATAGCACAGTAACATATTTGAACATAGATATTACACAATTTTATTAGCATCAAATTTTACAAGGTTTTACTCTAAAATCGGGTCGCAAAAAAAATCATTAGGATATAGTATAGATGAATGGACTGCTTTGAGAGGCATGGTTGTTTCTAGAGGCTCAAGGGGGCCGCAGCGCAACTTTGCCCGAGGGCATGGCCTGGCCGATGCGGTACACGCGAGCCTCTAGAAACAACCGTGTCTCGAATATAAAAGCAGTTCATATATATTTTATGAACCGAATTAAACGTTAGATCTATATAGTCTAGACATATGGATTTTACCCAAACACTTAAGCGTCAACCTCTTCAAACACACCGCGCGCCGCCGTGAAAAGCCGCAAAAATGTGCCATTCCCCCCCCCCCCTTTTTCAACCACAGATTTTGATCCGATTGGCCTAGTTCACCACCGGAAAAAGCATTAGAAAATTGAATTCTTCTTCGTTATGGTGATGTACAATCAAGATTTTTTGTTGTGCCATCGCACCGTCATTTGTTCATTTTTCATCAATTTGGTCAAAATTTATGTGGTATTGAACTTTTTGACTGAACGCTTCCGGCTAGATCTGGCGATTTCTTGCCGGGAGTGGGCTATTTTTTACCACCGGAAAAAGATTCAAGTCATTCAGTTCATTCTGAACATTTTGATATATAAATGCTTCTCATTGGATGAAAAAAAACCCGCGTCAAAAGATTAAACCAATTGGAGCCTCCGTCTGATTTGGGGAACTTTGCTATATTTCCGCATTTCATTTCTCCACAAGGGAGGGGAAGAGAAACCCGACACCGGGTATCGATGAGATTGAATGAGAAAAAGATGATGAAGAGAGGCGACAGTTGTACTAATCTTCAGTAAATAATCACGTAGGCAGAGAGCGATGAGACAGCTAATGAATTGCATCTCACTTTCCTTGACAAGAAACAATGCCTGCTGAAAATAAACAGTCTCAATAAATCGCCCTACCTTTCCCTCCCACCATGCCCACCCCCGTGTCACCCTTGCTCTAAATAGAACGGTCGCGAACCTAGCGTGATCCAAGCAGATTCAAGCGCGCAGCTGAACGGACATTGTACGCTTAGTCGGTTCTATGTGTGCGCACAGCTGACCCGGGCTGATTAAAAGCAAAGATACTACAAGGGGAAGATCGGACACTTCGGCGATTTTTTTGAAACGCTCCATAAATGCTTATCACAGAGATACGATCTTACGTATACGTAAGCTCCCGAAGGGAGCTAGAGAGGTAACTCTTTTTGCGCGTTTTCTTTTCCCATAGGTTTTGTACAAAGCCATCATGGCTGCCTGCGGACAATTTGAAGGTTGATTTTGGAGGGTCAATGTTTAATTCATGAGAATGACGTCAAATTACGCAAAATGCACTTTAATGATTGGCTAAGACGTAATGTTTTATTCATATCTTATGAATTAAACACGTTTTTCCTTCCCACAATTCTCCACGAGATCTGTGCGAAGTGTTGTTCTTTTGGACTCTGCGAAATAGCTAGACTAATCATCTGTTTATAGAATTGATGTTCGAAATCGTGATTTCTGAGTGTACTTCATTGCAGCAGAAAATCTTGGAGGGAACATCAATATTAAACTAATGACATTCCATAAGAATAAAAGTAAGTTAAGTTCATTTTCATGTTTTGATCTCACTTGCAATGATGATGTGTTTGCCGGGGTTCGGGGCCCATCCCGTATTACTTTACTACGGAAACCTCCATTTCCATGCACTTCCATTTATTTTGCCTGACTTCCAAATCAATCATCTGTCAGTGACTTTCTAAAAAAAAAATAGGCCTAACTTACCATTTGTCGTAGATCTAGACCTTCATTGGAATGCTTCATGTAGGCAAAAAGTAAACCTGTATTTCAGTTTTATTGTCAATTATCAGGGGTAGATGTGGACTTGTTTCCATGTCGATTTTGGCCAGAGCGAGACCCGGCCTTGATATCGCCGGTGCTAGCCGGCTAGCGAGATTGTGGATGTTGTCATGGGGTATGAAAAAAGCGGGGACGGACTAGGCCCAAACTTCAAGCTTGAAAGTTGAAGTTTAGCCCTAGTTCGTCCACGCTATTTCATCTTTATATGAATAAGTATAATTCTCAGCAGCTTCTTTTATTCAGAAACTTTTTACTTCAGAGTAATCATGAATGAAATGATTGAAATCCAATTGATATTTGATGTTTTTAGTGTTTACTTCATTTAAATGTGATGTGATTCTTTAGTTATATACAGGACCAGCATAGAACAGGTCCTGATTAAGCTATACAGCTGGAGCAATATGTGGTTGGAATAATGTTACTTTAAATGAACAGTCGGGTACCTGGTATGCGTATGCCTCTCTGTAAAACTTTATGATAATGATAGAGAGAGATTTAAGTTTTTGGACCAGATAAGTTAGTTTGGAAATATTCATAGGCCAATGATATGGGCAGCTGGAATTTTTTTAAATATTGTTTAAGAAGAGTAGTTTTATTTATCTCCTCTAATACTCTCAAACTGTAAAAAAAATGTTTATTGCAGATCCAATAGGACCAAGATCTTAGCAGTTCACACCAAGTCATAGGGACAAAATTGAGAACCATGCAGATCAGCAAGTGTAAGTTACACTCTAATGACCAACAGGATATCTGAATTGGAAAATTGCAAGGTACATGTATGCTTGTTGTTTTAATGTTAATAATACGGGCTGTATCTGAGCTCATCACCCCCCCCCCAAAAAAAAAAAAAAATACTGGTAGTCTAAATAAATAAATATTCCCTCTTTTGGGGGAGGGGGGTATGGCCAATTGGGCTAATTCAAGTTAAGATGTCAAGTAAAATGAAAACTCCATTGAGAATTACTATTTGCTTGAATTCAGATTCACCAGTATTTCCATTTTCACTATACCTTCTGTCTATGTACATGTACATAAAAAACATGATATTAACAGTTATCATTTGATAAATATTTGAATTTGCACTCTTTATTATCAAAACATACTGCAAATACATATATTGATCTATCAATTTATCTGGATGTAGGACAAAAGTGACAAAAGTATTAAATAGAGTTTAAATCTTCTTAATAAAACTGGACTAGATGAGTAAGAATAATTTACATCAGCAGCTCATTTTGTTCTTTTTCTATTTTTTACAATGCAGATTTCCCACTGCCCAAGCTGTTTGAGTACCGGTATCACAACTAGTACCAAGACGGAAGAAATATGAAGGCCGAGTTAATTAACAGTTACTTCAAATTTATTTGAATAGATATATCAACAAAGCATCGAATTTTCTTTAAACTGCACATCTCTAGGAAAAGTGCAGTACAAGTTCAGGTTCATCAGCGGGCAATGACATTAAAGTATACAAAATTTTACACAAAATACAATTAAGAAATATTATTTTCCAATGGGCAAAAGTATCACCTTTTATTGATATTTAATACTTTTACTAGTTCTTAGAAGTTTTCATGAAATTAAATATAATTTCCAGTTGAAAGGCCTATTGTATACAAGACAATAATTTAAATTTTGAAATAAAAATAATGTGTAGATAAATGTTAAGAAAGGTGATCAGAGGAATAAGAAATGATGTTAATATCACTCCTGGACCTCATTTCATGAACAAGTTATTACTATTGTAATCTTGTCACTATGACAATTACCATGGTAACAGGGCTGAGCAAGAAATCAAGGTCTTTATGATAGCTGCAATGGGCTTGGACAAAGTTACCATAATTGCAAGTCTTAATATAATGGCTAAATAATTATGTAGGGATATTAAATTGTATTGTTATCTTTTTTAAAAGTTTTGAAATGGGTTACCTCTACAAAAATATATAAATAAGCTATATTTAAAAAAAAAATTGAATTCTACCCACAGTGACAGTAGACAATATCAAATCTTGTGAATGATTTACTAATGTATTGACTGGGAAAGGCACTCTTTAGGGAGATTCTGGAATTATGCTCCCCTTTTTTATGTGGAGAGAGCACTCCACATAAAAAAGTGGGGGGGGGGCATAATTCCAGAATCTCCCTAAAGAGTGCCTTTCCCAGTCAATACATTTGTAGAATATTTCTTGTCAGCAAATTTGGAAAGAATTTACCTTTTTTTTGAGTGACAAACTTTGGTGGAAAAAAATAAACAGAATATCACAGATTTTTATGCTCTTTTTATGAAACCCTCAATGCATCCCTCATATTTACTATTAGGCTCATCGACATTTTTTGAATGAAATTTTAATAAACATTGTATATTTTGACTTAAGTGTAGAAAATTGTACTCATTCCTTTATTTTTTAATCTAATTTAATGCTTGTAGATTCTAATTGTTATTGTTATGTTATTTTCAATGTTTTAGAAAATGGATTTCTTAATAAACATGTTAATTTTGAATTAAATTATCTGATCTTGGTCATTATCATTTATTAATCACCAATTTGTGATGATATATTGCTTCCAATTTTTTTTATGCACAAATGGCACAAGATGTTGCACTTTGTACTCAAATGTAATGATACTACTGTGACATCATGAGAGCAAACAGCAGTTAAAATATTCTTCAAGAGAAATAAGCATAAGAGTGGGAAAGTAAGTAAAATGACAGAGAATTGTTTGTCTTTATGGATATATTTGTGTGTGTCAGTTTCTGAGAGAGAAGAGGCAGGAAATGGGGGATAGAAAAAAATGTTTGTTTTGGAAGAAGCAATCATAAGACCTTACTGTTCATGATGGGTATACGGGGAGGGGAATTATTTCTACAAATTGTGGAACCTGTATATAAAATGTATTTTGCTTTCCATATGAAAATTATACCAGATTCATTTCCAGTTTAAAATAAAAAAAAAATGAATATCCTATAGCCTACGATCGGTTTGCTCTCTTGCCTAGATAATTTTGAGAATCACCCTAAAATATTGTACCGAGGTCAAGGTTATTGATAATGATAGTGACATAGAAGTCGCCATTTAAAATTAAGTGCTCCCGACTGCTATTTATAATAGGACCTATATTGAAGACTACAATAATTACATAAAAGAATTTGATTTGTTCTTATTTTTGTTCAAATAATGAAATAAAGGTTCATTTAGTTTTCTGCAATTAAAAATAAACAGAAAAGATAAAAATATAAATGAAGAGTTTAGTTGCAAAAGGGGCTAGGTCCACTTTTTACCATTCCGAGAAAATCCATGTTTTTTATTCCCACTTACTACATTACTCTTATGAGAAACTAATTTGTCATGATGTACTACCCTATCATGTGAACATAAAATTGGGTATAAAAGAAATGTACCTGTCTTCAATTTTTTTTCATATATTCTTAAAAAAATATCATTGTGGACCTAACCCCTTTTGCAACTAAACTGAAATGAATCCAATCAATTTTGATTAAAAAGTTGATTTTCTTTGCCACTTTTATTCACGATTTCATGTGAATTTCAAATTTTTGTTGTTTTCATTAGAACGACTAAAAATATAGAGGTTTTAATTGAGACAAAAAAATAAATATTTATGAACAATGGACCTAACCCCTTTTGACAAATGAGCTCTTCAGAATAGTTTGTTTGCAAAAGGGGTTAGGTCCACTCTCCCATATTGCGATATTTTTATGCAAAACTAAATTGCAATATTCTTATGCAAAACTAAATTTTCATGACACCCTACCATGAGAACATAAAATTGGCTATGAAAGAAATCTACCTGTCTTCATATTTTGTAAAATATTCATTTCCAAAAAAAAATTGTGTGGACCTAACCCCTTTTTGCAACGAAACTGAAATGGACCTAACCCTTCGAAAAAAAGTGATTTTTCTTGGCCATTTTAGATCACTTTTTAATGGGAATTTCAACTTTTCTTTGGTATCATCTTATAAAGCTACTAAAATCTATACATTGAGACAAAAAAAAATCGAATTTAAAGAAAATAGGACCTTACCCCTTTTGCGAGTGAGCTCTTCAAATAAGGGTTTCAGAAACATAAAGAGATGCCATCGTAATTACATTCAACCATTATTCAGTCAAGGAAACTCCCGCTTTTGCGAGAGCGACAGAATCTCGATAAACAGGGATTTGTGGTCGCATGACGCAATCTTTTCGGATCTCACCGAATAGCTTTCCTGTACAAAGTGAATGGGGTTTTTTGACATACCCTCACTAAAAAATTCATATAAAAAAAGCACCACGGTGGCGGATTTTTATTTTCAAATATGTTAAAGAAAACTAAATTTCTCATCTATATTCCAAAAAATAGAATTCGCCACCGTGGTGCTTAGACGCTATTGAAGAAAGAAGACACATTTATGCTGAAAAAATGCAAGCAAAAGTTCTCGTAAGAGGAGGTTAGTCTCTGCGTTCAGCCTTTGTGCCGCGATACTCCGTTGCATGTTGTAGCCGAACGCGTGGTGTGTGTGTGTGTGTACAAATTGTACAAAGTGTGCATAGAGCTATGGTACTACCATGGACATTCCATGATCATGCTGAAAGTTATTTTGGGTACGGCATTACGTAATATATGATAAGAAAGACTTGGAAAATATATTCGTTCCTATGGTAATAACCTCTAACCAGCTCTCCGGCGGTTTAGTGCTATGGAAAATGGATATGCAGTTCTCGATAATGTTCATAATCTAAACCATTGATCTCACACCTGTTCACTGCTAGCATGGATCATGTCGAATGGAGAATGGTCATGATTATAATGACATCATGATATTCTCATCTGGGCTGGACGTTTGAGGGAAGTTTGGACATGGATCGAGCTGACAGGCAGACTTTTATAATGCACTTGATTTGGTGACCGGTAGCCCCAATACTTTGCAGTATGTATGTTTTGAAGGTGAATACAGTATACTTTCTTCCAATTTGTTGGCTTCGTCAACCAGCCAATGATTGTTTTAGGACAGACCTGTATTCGGCATGTTTTGAAATTGCATATCGACGTAATAATTTCCATGATTTCCGCCGGCACTGGTAGTGGAAATAATATTATAATGAATTGATTATGGATTGTGCATCAGATCATAAGCTGAATGCTGAGGTGGAATCAACATGAAAGTTGGATATTACGGATATGACGGTGGATCCAAAATACGGTCTTATTACGGTACATTTAACGTCAGGATTAAGGGTAAGTGAGGACCGAAAATCAAATTGAATGCTTGACAATAAATAAGAGAGAGAAAGAGAGAGAGGGGGAGAGAGAGGCACATGTTCTAAAGATAACAATGTCCCGAAGAATGCACGGTTGTATCATGGAGCTAACAGCTCTATGGTTGTATACACACGCGTACACATTTTCACCGCTCTTACCGAGTGTTCGCACACATACATAAGGGTCTGAAAACAGCCGAGAAAGACTACACAGGGCGAAGGTTTTCAGTGGTGATTCACGCTTCGGTGAACGCAACTATCTCGAAAAAGGGACGTTTCAAACGATCTCGGAAAAGCGGGAGTTTCCCTGACTGTTACTGTCAACCGAGGAAAAGAATTATTCTGGCAACATTTTCTTTGGGAACCTCTTCTGTAATATAAATAATAAATGTAATTAGTAGAATGAAAATTATATGAAAAGAGGGCAAATCAAGCTCAATTAAATTCCCTCCCATAAAGTTTCCAGTTATTGCCTTAGCAAAGATCCTGGCAACTTAAGCTAAAATAAATCAAAGGTGCAGTAATAATCGTGACAGGCAAGAACAAATAGATCAATAAAAATACGATTACTTAAAAATGAATGAGTGGCATTATGTATTATGATCACAAATCACAGGTCGCGCATTATGCTAATCAAAGACCAAATGCTAATTTACATATTTTTACGCTATGCGCGAAGGACGTTTCATAACCACGCCTCCATTTCGCTGGTGTACCAAAACAGTAACGGTGTCCATAGGCTTGTACATGTAAAATGGGAGCAGTGTGCACTTTTGACCCTCCAAAATTTTATTCAATTCTGACCGGATGCAGAAGCGGAGTTTCCAACCCCTGATGCTTATGGGGAAGGGCGCCCAACAGCGTTGAGTAAGTAAACCTTCGCATATCGACACGCGACTGTGTATAAAACATATGGGGGAAATGAGAGAGAGGAGTTTGGAGAGGGCTCAAGGGTGGCTCGTCAAAATATTTCCACATTTTCTTACCAAGAAACATCTGAAATATATTCATCTCACATGTAAGGGGGAAAAATGAAAAAAATTCTGAAATGTAAAAATAGTCTATCCCTTCAACCCTTCACAATTTCTCTCATATGTTTTGTACACAACCATCTCGCAATACGCAAAGGTCAAAAAAGGTCGTCACTTAAGCCCCTTTCACAATTGACGTACGACCATTTGCAACCTTTTGGTCGTGCGACAGGCTGCAACAGGCATCAATCGCCAGTCATCTCATAAGATCGCACAGAGGCTTTCACAGTTGCAACAGCTGTCGTACAACAAAAACAACCAGTAAAACCCGTTGCACGAGTAAGTCGCTTATGATCCTATTGTGCTCGTGCGATCACATGCGAGTGTTGCACGAGGGATTGCGAGGGGAACGGTCGCATACATGCGAATAAAACGGTAGTGCAATGTTGTAAGCCGTTGCGATCGGTCTTGCGACAGTCTTATGGCCAATATATTATCGCACCCAGTCGCAAGACAGGTCTCTGTACATGTAGGTCGCTAGCACATGTGCAAGTGTTGTACGACCTCCAGTCGAGTAAACTTAGTCGTGCCACCTCTCGCACCAAGTCGTGCAACGTTGCACAACACTCGCACGATGATCGCCCGACCGATGGTACGACCCCGGATACGACCTGATGCGAGTGAATCGATCGTATTTGATCGCGTTTGGATTTTGAACATGTTCAAAGTTCAGATGTGACCAGTCACGACCACCTCGAGTTCGTGCGACCGTCTACAACGACTGCGAGTGCTCGCAAGACACCTAGAGATCGATCGTGCAACAGCAAGAAAAAACTGTTGCAGCCGGTCGTAAACTGGTCGGACGTCAATTGTGAAAGGGGCTGAACGGTCGCATACATGCGAATGCAACGGTAGTGGAATGTTGTAAGCCGTAATTTCGATCGGTCTTGCAACAGTCTTATACATGTATTATCGCACCCAGTCGCAAGACTGGTCTCTGTAGGTCTCTAGCACATGTGCCAGTGTTGTACGACCTCCAGTCGACTAAATGCGACTATACGTAGTTGTGCCACCTCTCGCACCAAGTCGTACAACGTTGAACAACACTCACACGATGATCGCCCGACCGATGGTACGACCTGATGCGAGTGATTCAATGTTGTACAACGCCTACTTAGCTCGTTGTACGCGATCAAATGGGAGGCTGAATGTCACACATTCGTACCGTTGCACGCAAGACGTACCATCCAAAATGTACCATTGCACGGCTTAGGCAGATGACGTCACAATACGATAATAAATGCGCGAATACTCGTGCTACGTAATGACAAAAATTAGGTATGCGAGTAAGCATGCGCATTGCTACTAGCAACTAGCTTTTTACGATCTAGATCACATTCACAGTGAGTGTAGCTCGTTAACGTTGCGGACAGGGCTAGGCCTAGGTCTAGATCTTAATCTAACTTTTTGAGTATTTATTTGGATTTTCCAATCGGATTACCATGGCGGCACCTACATTTGCACTGTTAACCGATCTAGAATTGGAGGAGCTTGTCTCTGATGCGGATGCAAAAAACACAAAACGCGGTATCAAGTTTGCAAAATGTCGACTGGAAGAATTTGCCAAATGTGCTTCTACCTCGCTCGAGGACGTGGAAAAACTATCCAAGGATGAGTTAGACAAGTTTCTTTGCCGCTTCTATGCCGGTCTGAGAAAGGAAGATGGCACATTTTATGCCAAAAAGACAATGCATGCCATTAGATTTGGCGTTTGTCGTCATTTCAAATCTGTGAGAGGTGTGGATATTTCAGACGCAGCAAATTTCCCAGAAAGTCAGAAAATGTACAAGGCCATGATGATAAAGCTGAAAAAAGAGGGCAAAGGATATGTTCAACACAAAACTGCCATATCTGATAATGACATGGCAAAAATAGCTCAATCAGATGCAGTGGATACAAACACACCACTTGGACTACAAAACAAAGTGTTTCTTGATGTCATGACATATTTCGGACAAAGAGGTCGTGAAAATCTTCATCTCATGAAATTTGATGATTATGTCTTGCAAAAAGACGAAGATGGAGTTCGATATTTTGAGCATCGCGACACGCTAACGAAGTCAAGACGAGAAAATGAAGATGAAAAGTTTGGTGGACGAATGTATGAGGTGCAAGGATCTGAAAGATGTCCAGTATTCTCATTGATGAAATATATAACTTTGCTGAATCCCGAATTGACAAACTTCTGGCAAAGGCCAAAGTCCAAGACCCCAGAAAATGGACCCTGGTATGACAAAGCACCTCTCGGACTAAACAGCTTAGGAAACAAAATGAAAAACATCGCAAAGAGTGCTGGATGCACAGCTCACTACACCAACCATAGCCTGCGGGCGACTACAGTGACCATTCTCGATCAAGCAGGCATTGCTTCCCGAGATATCATGGAAGTAACTGGACACAGATCAGAGTCCTCTCTAAAAAACTATGTAAAAACAAGCAAGAAGAAGAAGAGAGAAATGAGTGCCCAAATCGCATCTTCATTGCAAGAAGAAGATAAATTAGAACAAGGAGTCTCAGGACCACGCCTAACTCCAAGCAACAGATCTAACATAGGCCTAGACCTATCTAACGTTAGATCCAGATCTAGACCTGTACCACACACTTCAACTTGTCCCACTGACACTGGTCCGGGATCTTGTCTTGTCTCCAGTCAGACACAAAGTAGAAATGGAACTCCTATCTATAGACCTAAATCTAGACCTGCTAATAGTAATGCAACACTCAATGCTGAGAGTCTTGAGATTGCTGGAATTGACGAACCCATCCTGTCTCTCTCCCAGGAACAATTGATATTTCAGGATAATTTGAATATCCACCAAAATACATCGTCATCGAATACCGTGCAACATTTTCATTTTCACGGGCCTGTTACTTTCTACAACAAATAGACTAGGACCTATAGCCTCGACCCTTTGTTAGACATTTCTAGACCTAGGCCTAGCCCTATCACAATTCACTGAACTCAGAATTAGATTGCTGTAGATCTAGTCGTGAACTTATTTGACAGTGTACCGTACGGTACGTGAACTCAGTCTGAGAAAAGTAACATTTTTATTTTTAAGCTTGAAAATTGTAAATATGTTGACAACAAGTCGGAGTTGGATTTTTAAAAACTGTTTGAAACTACTGTTTGTATCCATGTTTAATTGGAACTAGTTTACTGTTTGGATTTAATGTTGGTGTTGGACTTGTTTTTTGGAACCAAAGAGGTGGATTTCATGTTGGACCTAAAATCAGTGGAGCTAAACTGTGTGGATTTCATGTTGGACCCAAAATCCGTGTTCGGAAGCTGTGCCTTTGTGGATTTCATGTTGGACCCCAAATCCATGTTTGATTGATTGCTCTGCTGTTTTTCTGTTGTGTTGTGGACACTTGCACAGTTCCATCAACGGTAAGTTGATTATCATATAACGCTCAGCATTATATTCTAACGATAGATCTAGACCTTGCGTTAGAACTATATATCTATTAAGCCTTGAGCTAGTTTAGATCTCGATCCCCTACTCTAGGCTAGCAGGCCTAATTTTGTTCGGTCAAGCCTAGATCTCATAACTTTATCTTTTGTGACGTCATAATTGCCGGTAAACGCGTACTGATTAAATGCGCGATGTTGGCTGCTTCAAGTGCGCAACGCTAGCCAGCGGCTAAAAAATTGTGTTAATTATTGTCTGCATTAAAATTTCCATCATTTTAATTTGATATATGAAAAAAAAAATTATATTATCACATTTTCGCTGACTTCCGAGGCGTTGTACAACACAAATAGCGAATATTCTTATTCGTGCAATGGTGCGAGATTTCGCATTCGGTGAAAGAAAGAAACGCTCTATTCAACTCGGCTAACGCCTCGTTGAATAGAGCAACTTTCTTTCACCTCGTGCGAAATCTCGCACCATCGCACTCATGCCTATTCGCTATTTGTATATTATTTGATCGCATTTGGATTTTGAACATGTTCAAAGTTCAGATGCGACCAGTCACGACCACCTCGAGTTCGTGCGATCGTCTACAACGACTACGAGTGCTCGCAAGACACCAAGGGATCGATCGTGCAACAACAATAAAAAACTGTTGCAGGCGGTCGTAAACAGGTCGTACGTCAATTGTGAAAGGGGCTTTACTAAACGCTGTAGGGCGCTTTTCCCAAGCGTTTCATTACGCGGTCTAGCTTCAAGTTAGGTGAAAGAAATCGGGGGTCACAAATTCATATGCCTAGATCTTAAACAAGTTAGAATAAAACCAAGCCCTAAGCCCCAGGCTAACATTAGGCCCAATCTATTTGTAACTGCCACCAAGTTATTTAGACAAAGTCAAAAGATCCAACGTTTAGACGGATGTTTAAAGTTTATTCCAAACAGTGCCATGAAACTGTAACAAACATTGAACAATTAAAACAATTACTTTCATATCGAATATGTACATTGCAATAACATATCTTTTCCAATTAAACATATATTAATCAAGTCTTATTAAATTACTCTTTGAGTGAAATTTCCTCAACTATGACATTTCAAACAAGACATATACGATCATATAACATTTCAAACAATAATTCTTAACTAATTCTCATCATTCATAACCAAATGTCATGTCACTAAGTTTCAAGTACAATTACGTAATTTAAACAAAAGCACATCAATATCAACCAAGTTCCGAAACATAAATATCCATAATATTCCACAATCGTTAGAATAATATTACATGAAAATAAAGAATTGATTAATAATTTATATCAACAATATCATGAATAAAACTTCTTTCGATCCAACTCACCTCGTTGGCTGGACATAAATAACGTTTGCATGGCAGTAATGTTAAAACAGATTTTGCAGAGGAGCCGTAAACAAAGGTCTCCTTCTATAGGTCAAATAACAGCAAAGTGACAAAATCAAGAAAATAGTTATTTTGGGTTGTCATGGCACTTTGCGCGCATTGATATCATAAAAATATAATCAAGAAAATATGTTTTATAATTACACTGAATTGGCAAGTTAGACCTAGAAAGTGTTGGAAAATATAAACTACTATTATACACAAGAATTATGATCCAATTCGTTCGATTAACAATTTAAATAATGTGAAAACAAAGAATTATCTTTAATTATCGGAAGAATCACTGGTAAAGAGACTTAAAACTAATTAGCGCAGCGCGTAGACAATAAAGTAAAAAACGCGCATCCACAAGGGGCGCGGGAAGCTGCCAACATGATATTGGGGGCAGCCACACTCCCACCCAAAAATCTTCTTTGATTTTTTTTTCTTTGTTTTTTGTTTTGAATATTATATATATATGTATAGATACACACGTAATATCCAGAATGTGAATAAAACACATTAAAGTACAATCAATAGCAAAAAATATAATCACCATAAATATCAGGTAAGAAATCTCTTACACAAGTCACTCAAAGATAGGCAAATAAAAAGGGTTGTCTATATGTAAATATATATATATATATAACAACCATAAGACAAAATGATATCAGTGAAAGAGTCAAAGGGGTAAACTTAGTCGGAGTTAGGGACTAAGGAGATCAGCTTGTGGACAGGTCTTTCAAGCACAGTTCTCTTTTGGAGAGGTTTTCCATTCTTGTCTAAGTCCGGAGTTGCCTTGAGAAGTTTAACTCGACGAACAAAGCCATCATCGCTTACGAAAGTCTGAACAACCTTGGCTATACTCCAGTGTGTTCTACAAAGACCATCGTCTTGTAGCATGACTATGTCATTTACCTCGAAGTTTCGCTGTTGTTTTGGCCAGGTCTTCCTGGTTTGGAGGGTGTGAAGATACTCTTTCTTCCAACGAATCCAAAAGAGATCTGTTAAGTATTGCACACGTCTCCATCTTTTTGAGAGATAGAGGTCTTCTCTCTCAAATTTTCCTGGTGGGGGCATCACAATACCTGACTTCATGGTCAAGACATGATTCGGAGTCAAGGGGAGTGGACCATCCGCACATTCCAGATCTTCAACTGTCAATGGCCTGCTATTGATGATAGCCATAGCTTCGTACAGGAACGTTCGAAGAGAGGATGTATTTAGTTGAGTTCCTGACTGTTCTAGTATTCCATCGAGAACATTTCTGACATTCCTGATTTGTCGTTCCCAGATTCCTCCCATGTGACTTGAAGAAGGAGGGTTCATCTTGAATTCGCAGTCAAGTTTCAGTAATTGAGTGGCAACGCGATCTCCATCTAATTCACGGAGGCCTTTTTTCAATTCATGCTTGGCTCCAATGAAGTTAGATCCTTGATCACAGCGAATGAGGCGAACATTTCCCCGGATAGCAATGAAACATCTTAGTCCATTGAGAAATGCATCGGTGGACAGATCGTCTAGCATTTCGATATGTACGGCCCTCATAGCCATACAGGTAAGAATGAGCCCATATCGCTTTATCTCCTTTCTTCCTTCCTTGATAGTAAAGGGACCAAAACAGTCAAGTCCACAGTAGGTGAAAGGAGGAGAAGGCTCTACTCTATCCTGAGGTAGATCGGCCATCTTTTGTCCTCTTGGCTTGCCTCGGGATTTGATACAGATTACACACTTGCTGATTAGAGATGAGACAATACTCCTGCAACCAATGATCCAATATCCACTGGAACGAATGGCATTGATGGTCAGATTTCTTCCTTGATGTGCAGTTCTTTGATGATAGTGCAAGGCAACGAGGTTGGATAGATGGCTTCGCTTTGGTAGGATGATAGGATGTTTCGCACCATACATCATCTCGGCCTTTTTCAACCGACCTCCCACCCGTAGAAAATTGTCATTATCAAGGAAAGGGTCAAGCTGCTTCAATGTGTTGGACTTTGAACCGACTGAGGGATCTGACTCGATTTGCTTCCTTTCTTCACGAAACGCTTCTTTCTGAATTGCACGGATAATATTCCTTTCCGCTATTCGTCTTGCTTCTACTTCATCAATGCTCAGGTCCTTCTTTCTGTAGCAGCACTTTACTATCACTGCAACTGCTGACACTGCATTATGAAGACTGGAGAACCGAGTCAATCTATCTTCGAAATATGTGAAGTTCTCCACCTGTGTAACATGAACAGTAGCTGCTGATTTCACTTCAACATCGTCAGGAGAAACCTCAACATCGACATCTTGTGTAGGAATCTCACTCTTCCAAAGAAAGGTAGGTCCTGTAAGCCAGTTGGATGATAGCATTTCTTCTGTCGTCAATCCTCGAGAAGCATGATCAGCAGGATTCTCAGCACTGGATACATAATTCCATTGTTCTGGGCATGAAGTCTGAAGTATGCGTTCAACACGATTGGCAACATACATATGGAAGCGCCTAGTCTCGTTGTATATGTAGCCAAGAACAACTTTTGAGTCTGTCCAGAAGTGGTGCGTGAGAGAATCGTAGTCAAGTTCATCATTTAGGATACTAGCAATTCTCACGGAGCAGGTAGCTGCCTGGAGTTCTAACCTTGGGATTGTTGTTGGCTTTAGAGGAGTCACTCTTGCCTTTGCCATGGCTAAGGAGCAGTGGACCTTGCCATTTTCATCCTTTAGACGCACATAGGAGCACTGACCGTATCCTGATAAGGAGGCGTCTGAAAAGTGGTGGAGCTGCACTTCCTGAGGTGTCCCAAAGTCTTGTGGTTCGAAGCAACGAGGGATCGTAACTTTGGGAAGTTTCAGAATCTCAAGTCTCCACTTTTCCCATTGTGGACGGAGATCTTCAGGAACAGGATGGTCCCAGTCCATCTTTTGTCTACACATTTCCTGGACAATCTGTCTTCCAACAAGAACCACAGGTGCAATCAAACCAAGTGGGTCGTAAATGGAAGCAACGGTGGCAAGAATTCCGCGTCTTGTCAGGGGATGATCCTTGAGGGTTAGTCTGAAACAGAATTCATCTGAGTTGATGCACCATTGTATCCCAAGTGCTCTTTCAATTGATGTGGAGCCTTGTTGACCGAGTTCCAGACTAGTCTTTGCAACAACAGTTCGTTCCGATTCGGGGATACTGCTTGTCACTCGTTGATTGTTGCAGACAAACTTATGAAGACGCAGGTTACCTTTGGCACACATAGACACTGCCTTCTTGATAAGGTCAATGGCATCTTCTTCAGAGGATACACATTTAAGGCCATCATCGACGTAGAAATTCCTCTTCAAAAATTCTGCAGCTTCTACACCAAGGACTTTGTGGTCTTCTGCTATTTGCTTCAGCCCGAAGTTTGCACATCCCGGAGAAGAAGTGGCTCCAAAGAGATGGACCTTCATTCGATAATCCACTGGGGGCTTAGAGAGATCCCCATCCTCCCACCACAGGAAACGGAGATAGTCTTGATGTTCCTTCGTCACACGGAACTGGTGATACATCTTTTCTACGTCGCAAGTGAAGGCTATAGGTGCTTGGCGAAATCTACACAGAACTCCGATAAGGGGATTGATCAGGTCGGGCCCTTGTAGAAGATGATCATTCAGACAGGTTCCTTGGTATCGAGCACTACAGTCGAATACGACCCTGACTTTGTTCGGCTTTTTAGGGTGATATACACCATGATGTGGTATATACCAACTGCTTGAAGTAGACACTTCATCTGTGGGAATCTTCTCAGCATCACCTCGCTTAAGAATCTCATTCATGAAAGTCATGTAGTGTTCATGGTACTTTGGTCTCTTCAGGAACTGATTTTTCAATCCGTGAAGTCGGCTCATAGCAGCTTTCCGATTGTCAGGCAGATCAGGTTCACCCTTCTTGAAAGGTAAGGGCATTTCATAATACCCATCATCCCTTTGGTGGATTCCATCTTTGATGATCTTTAGAAATTTCTTGTCTTCCTGAGACATCGTTTCCTTTCTGTCTAATTCATGAAAGTCTCTTTCCATCATCTGAAGGAAGTCTCCAGCAGTAACTTCCTTTAACTGTGTCTTGTAAATGTACTTCACATTAGACTGACTGTCTGTCAGACTAGGATCTGCTACCTTCACATTGACAGTACGATATGTCTGCCCAATCGTGTCAAAGCTCTCTGTGGAGTCGTTCTGAGAACCACCGACGATGCTCCATCCCAACTCCGTCTCTACTGCAAATGGCTCATCATTCTTTCCAAGAATGCAATTCTTTGGTGCAAGAGCACGGGCACAATTGTATCCAATGAGCAGACCTATGGGGCAATCTTGCTTCGGTGCGAGCTGGTTCGAGATATTGTTTAAGTGAGTCCACTTGTTGGCTGTCTCTTCTGTGGGGATATGAGCTTCATCAAGAGGGATGGAGTCCCTGGAGTATGCAGCAGGAAGAGGTATCTTTACTGCTGACTTAAAACCTCGAACGACAAGATTCTTGAATTTCCTACATGGAATTGTCTTGGAATCTGTCATTGTAGTCAAACTTAACATCGCAGTTTCAGAGGACACCTGTAGGTCATTTCCAATACTATCTGTGATAAATGTTGTATCCGACATCGTATCTAGTAAGGCATATACTAGTATCTCCTTCTGAGGGTCATCCAAACTAGATAGGTAAACAGGCAGCACCATCGATGTGAGAGAAACATCTACATCTGACCTGACTCTGTTGCAAGAAGCTTCTTTCTCCTTGGTAACTTCTTTGGTCTGAGTAGACTGTGCCTCACTTTGATCATGTTTTCTTTCCGTAGACAGCTGATTTAGTGTCTCATTGTGTAGACTTGTTGGGTGGCGCTTGTTGCACTTCTTGCACTCAGCCCTTTTTGACACTGCTTTGACATATGACCTTTGGAGAGACATCCGAAGCAAAGACCTTCTTTCTTCACTAAATCTCTCCTTTGCTCCAAAGTTTTCTGATTGAAGTCCCAGCACTCATTCAACCCATGATTCTGCCGTTTGCAGAGGACACATGTCTTCTGGGTAGTGCTTGTCTTGCTGGCTACAGAGAAGGTTGTCCTTTGTTGACGAGATGTAGGATTCTTGCTTTCTTCCTGTATCTGGAAAGCATCGTTATGATTCTTGTCTTTTCCTGCCTTTACTGTGTCATATGTAACATACGGATCATTGGCAATATCAGTTTCTTCTGATAGAAATGAGACAAATTCTCTGAATGATGGATACCTGCCATTGTCTTTCTTGACTTTCGCTACCGTGCGATTCCATCTGTGTACAATCCAATCCGGAAGTTTCATGCAAATTTTGCTCATCTCCCGAATGTCATTCAAGATTTCCAAGTCTTTGATTTCTGATGATGCTTGAAGACATTGTTGCAAGAAATCTGAAAGTTTCTGAAGGCCTTTGGAATCCCTATTGCCGATCCTTGGCCACGAGTCAAGTTTGGATCGAAAGGCTTCTGAAATGGTGAAGGGGTTGCCGAAACGCTTCTCAAGTATTTCTCTGGCTTGTTCATATGCTTTCTCAGACCTCAGCAAAAAGAAGCCGCTGACAGCCTCTCTTGCTGATCCTCCAATGTACTTTCTTAGGTAGTGTATCCTTTCACCAGAGGGAATTCCACGACATTCAATTAAAGTTGTGAAAGCTGATAGCCAGTCAGGATATTGGAGAGGATCACCCATAAATACTGGAGGCTCAGGAATTGGTAACCGACTAAGTGTCATCGTTCGAGTGAGAACTTCTGCTAGACTTTCATTCTGTTGGGCCTCGCTTGAAGAATGAGATGGCTGGAAGACAGGTGAATCAGGATTTAAGGCCTTGCTTTTTTTGACAGGAGGATCGATGGAGGCGTCATGTTTTTGCGACTTAACCCTTTTGTCATCTTGATTAGGGGATTTAATCAATTGTTTTGTCGATCTCATCGTATCTGTTGACGCACCATCATCTTCTACTTCGTCATACACTCTTATCATTGCCTCCTGTGCCTTTAGTTCACCTTCTAGGCGTTCCTCTTCTAGTTTTCTTCGTAGCTGTTCTATCTTGAGTGATGCTTCTTTCCTTCGAGCATCTTCTTCCATCTCGAGGCGTTCTAACACCATCTGGCATTCATTCTGGCGCTTGTGAGCAGCAAGTTTCTCTTGCAATGCTGCCGCTTCAGCTGCTACAACTGCCCTTTTTGAAGAAATTGTAGACATTTTCGACATCTTAGACGCAGCAGACTTCTTTGAAACAGAGGGTGCTTCAATGAATGTTTCCCGTCGTGATTCAGAAACGGCAACCACAATTTTTGAAATTGTGTCTACAATAATTGGGGAAAGCTCATCTAAATGCTTGGCTATGTCCTCATTCACACCGCCTTGAATTTCTTCAAGTTCACTTGCAACTTTTCGCAGAGAATCGAATCTTGCAGAAATATCAGATTTCCGCAGAGAAAGTTCATTTTCGTCAATGGGGAATGAAGAGAGCAATCTATCAGTGTCCTTTAGGGTTGTTAGCAGGTCAAGGTGTTCTGAATAAAATTTGCCCTGCAACTCATCATCTTTCTTTTGCATGATTGCTTTTTCTGTTAGTTTCTTTATGCGAGCAGAACGGCGCATATTCTCTACAGACATGCTATCTATGTCTACATGAATATCCATGCTACCGATGAGGGCATTAATTCAATAATGAACTTGCTGAATCACAACATATATTGTATATATTCTTCATAAAAAAAGCATAGAAATTCCAAATGGACAATATATAGTTACATCTGACTTCTCAACATAGAAATGGAAATTGTTGAATCATATAGCAAAGATTGAAATTTAGCTTCCGCAAAATAATCTGGAGTTAAATTGCAAGTAACAGATACTCCATCAAACTTCAAAATTGAGAAGATACATTCAAATAATTTCTCGGCAAAATATCTCAAAGACCGAAATATGAATTTAGAAAATATAATGAGATATATGAATTATATCAATCATTTGCAAACTGATGAAAAGAAATAAATAAAATGGTATGACTTACTGAAGACGAATCATGATACGATCGACTTACATGTAGATGCAATAAAATAAAATTAGTCCGGTTGTAACTCTTGCTTCAGTTCGTTGTTAGTCTACTTCAATTAATTGTTATAATTCTAAGCCTATAGTTCTAGTTCTCGTTCATTGGTTCTTTGACATCTTTAAAGTTCTGGGTTGCGTTGTAGATCTAGATGTGTTTCCAAGGTTTTGAAGCCGTCACTCAGTTGCCGAATATCCCGCGATGCGCCTTAACCGATGGCTTGAAGGGACCGAATGCACTGGTTGACATCGAATGGCTCAGCTTGATACATCTACACGATCATCTAAGCATACCGGTACTTGTTGGACAGGATTCAATGTCCATCGAGTTTCACTGTAACTGCCACCAAGTTATTTAGACAAAGTCAAAAGATCCAACGTTTAGACGGATGTTTAAAGTTTATTCCAAACAGTGCCGTGAAACTGTAACAAACATTGAACAATTAAAACAATTACTTTCATATCGAATATGTACATTGCAATAACATATCTTTTCCAATTAAACATATATTAATCAAGTCTTATTAAATTACTCTTTGAGTGAAATTTCCTCAACTATGACATTTCAAACAAGACATATACGATCATATAACATTTCAAACAATAATTCTTAACTAATTCTCATCATTCATAACCAAATGTCATGTCACTAAGTTTCAAGTACAATTACGTAATTTAAACAAAAGCACATCAATATCAACCAAGTTCCGAAACATAAATATCCATCATATTCCACAATCGTTAGAATAATATTACATGAAAATAAAGAATTGATTAATAATTTATATCAACAATATCATGAATAAAACTTCTTTCGATCCAACTCACCTCGTTGGCTGGACATAAATAACGTTTGCATGGCAGTAATGTTAAAACAGATTTTGCAGAGGAGCCGTAAACAAAGGTCTCCTTCTATAGGTCAAATAACAGCAAAGTGACAAAATCAAGAAAATAGTTATTTTGGGTTGTCATGGCACTTTGCGCGCATTGATATCATAAAAATATAATCAAGAAAATATGTTTTATAATTACACTGAATTGGCAAGTTAGACCTAGAAAGTGTTGGAAAATATAAACTACTATTATACACAAGAATTATGATCCAATTCGTTCGATTAACAATTTAAATAATGTGAAAACAAAGAATTATCTTTAATTATCGGAAGAATCACTGGTAAAGAGACTTAAAACTAATTAGCGCAGCGCGTAGACAATAAAGTAAAAAACGCGCATCCACAAGGGGCGCGGGAAGCTGCCAACATGAGATTGGGGGCAGCCACACTAGTCTTCTTAAATCTAAGCCATGCCCCTGACGTTAGGTCTCGAATTCGAATATCAAAGCATTCCATACCAATTAGATCTACTGAGTACTGCCACTAGGTTAATAAGTTAGGCCTATAAGTCTAACGTTAGGCCTAGGTCAACGAGGCTACCCCCAAGTTACGTCAAGTCTTAACTTTTGAATCTCCATTAGAGTCTAGATCTAACGTTAGATGTCAGATCTAAGATTAACAGGAACATTGTCATGAGGCCTACGGTACGGTAACGTTTAACTTCAAAGTGCAGTGACCGTCTTTTCACCCGACTCACCTTTGGCGAGCGTGAACAACTTGATGATTGATAATGATACATCCGTTATGTCCTTAATAAGTTAGTCTTCTTTTCAATAAATGCCATAGGTCCTATATTTTAACAGGAATTAACAAGCAAAAATCAAAGATTGGCATCGTTCCATCGATAAGACATATCTGTTGCGCGCACTTGCGCAATAAGCGCGTAAATGCGCGAATTGTCTAAAACTTTCGATCAAATCGCGCGGATATTTATGGTATCCGCAATCACCGCAGAAAGCAACATTTTGCATGCAATCAAATGGGGATTTCAGCCAAATTTTGCCATGCCCGTCGTTAAGGGGCGTGTCAGGGGCAACGGGCAGAAACCTTAACTATGCCCGTTGCCCTTGGTTACCACCTTAGTTTGTTATTTTGAAGGCATGGTCGTTTACATGACCTCAGTTTTGACCAATCAGAGGAACGGATTATTCGACATTCTTTAGAGAGGTTTATAACGTATGTTTTGTCGGGATTACATTTAAAGAATACTTGAGCTCAATCAATTATTTACAAATCCATATGTAGTTAAAAACTTCCTACTATATATGATGTTCCTGTAAAAATATTTTTCTGTATATAATAGTGTAACATTCAGGTCGAGGGAATCCGGCTTTTCCCAATTATAAAGTGTACTTTATTATTTTGTTTAATCATTCCGACTACCTGTATATGAATAAAACGTAGTCACACAGTAAAAAGGGATATTTAACAAATTTCTACAACGCTATATGAACCTAACAGTACCTGTTTTATTTATTAAGAATAAAGAGCTAAAGATGGAACCTTATTCTTTCGGATATCTGTTTAAAACAACTACTGCAGATTTTATAGAGTAAAGATACCAAATAATAATAAACAGCACCTGAATTTTGCAGGGAATCGTGGCATGATTCATTTCACCGTCAGTAGTACCAAGAGCACATCTCTCATCTTGTCAATATCCAGATAGATCACATGCCATAATATCAATAATATCAAGTTTAAGCCACGAAAAGGCTTCTTATCTCTGAAATTTCAAGACAGTGTTTGGTCCATTTGGTCATGGACAAACAACGCTCGGGCGATGTGACCATATATTTCAATAATCAAATTGAACATTTTTTTAATTCCGACCTTAAGGCATGGTCACACCGCCCGAGCGTTGTTGGAGCGGTCGTGGAGCGGTAGGGAAAGAGGACCGAATTTCGCTCACAAAATTTTGGAAAAAATCGAAAACATAAATCGAAAACAAAAAAAAACACCCATCGAAATCGAAAATGGCGAACGGTAGCGAGCGGTGATGATTTGTTTTTCTCTCCGCTCCACGACCGCTCCAACAACGCTCGGGCGGTGTGACCATGCGGAATTAAAAAAATGTTCAATTTGATTATTGAAATATGTATCTTCTTCATTGGTAAATGCAATTTTTTCGATGAGGCTTAAGCGTTTATGAAAAAAAAATATACGTCTTCCTAAGCGCGAGATGAAACTTGTCGATATTCCATTAAGAAGAAAAGAACAATATGATTATTTGGAAATCATAAAAAAATTATCATCAATAATATTACTTATTAACCTAATAAGCCTAATGAGAGCGCGAAATTCATATTAATGCCAGAAAACTGGACATTCTGTAATTATGAGCCGGATGCATGGGTTAATAATTTTTTAACAAAAATAATGCGAGCCGAAACTTTTGATGAACTCTCATGAAAGAGGGATTAAGTATACTTAACTCCCCATTTATAATGCAAGCTCGCCGCGCTAGCTGATACTATTTACAATCAGACCAGCCTGAAAAGGGATATTTTTTCAAAACTTTATGGAATGCACGAAGAGAATATAGTTACTTGACAAATTAAATAATGCTATATAGCGCGAAGCGAGGAGCTGTATTTGTTTATATTAAGACCATAAAACTGTCATTTTACATAAAACTTAACAAAAAAATCAATTTGTAAATCAATGAAATAATGAAAACTCGATGTCCGACAAATAATATCTACTTCAAAACTTTATATTTTAAGCTCCATATAATTATGTAGTTATGCATCTCATACATGTAGAGTAGGACCATGCGAGCACGAAGCGTGAGCGAATATTGTATTTTGTGACATGAAAGATGTTTTCCCCTCATCTCATGTTATTCTCCCTTCTTTCTCCTCTTCTTTTTTCTCTCTTTTCTCTTCCTTTCTTTTTTTCTTTTTCTTTTCTTTCTTTTTCTTTGCTCCCTCCAAAAAAGGCGTGGGGGCATTTGATATTGTGCCTTCTTTCCAAAAAGTAAGGGGACGCGTCCCCTTTCCCCTTTGGATTTCAAACCATGGATGCAATTTGATTTGAAAGAAAAGAAAATCGTATGTGGTCCTTGTAGTCGAATAACGTAAAAATTGCTTTTTTTTCACGGCGGATTTCTGTATTCTCGCCTGCTCTCTAATCGGACCTAATAGCAAAATCAAGGTTTCTTAAAAAAACATCCAAACCCCCAAATAGTACCCCAAAATTTATTTTAAGAATATGTGAACGATACTTTTTCTGGGAGTATTCGCAGGTTGTCTAAAAGTTATCCTAATTGTCCTAGTCCTTGCATTTACCACTCGTGACGTTTTTACATGTCCGGTTCTGTCCTAATACGATCTGCATGCTGTCCGCGCCAAACGCCCAAAAATCTATTCAGATAATCCTGTCCTAGGGCAGTCCCAGGAATGTCCTAGGACAGACAAGATCATTTGCATAATCTTTTCCGAAATTTGGTTGCGGACAGCATGCCGAAATGACAAAAGTTGCTTCCCCAACCCTTCCTGGTCTTGTCCGCGTTCAAGTGGAAAACCGCCTTTATATGTAATTTTAATATTGACGCACAGGCCTGTATTCAATTAAGAAATTGGCGCATTATTAAATAAATGTTCCTCTGCATTGATACGTCTCGAAACGAAATGTATTACTGGCTTTGAAAGGTTACTCCTGTGTTTCCACTTCATTCTGCCGAAAAAAGTCAAGGAACTAGTCGATGTTATTTTTTTTTGTCATGACATTGCAATCAGTCTTGTTCTGGTGTACATTAGGACCGTCATCAAATCAGATCTCAAAATAAAATCAGTAATCAATATCCTGAGAGATCCCCATCTTCTTCATTAAGATTAATTGAGATAACGCTAGCAACCGTGGACTCACCAATTATAATCTCTTGAAAGATCATGAACGCCCCGCGAGAAATAAATGAGCTTATACAAGAAAAAACATTTTAAAGGGCCATTGCAAAATCTGCGCCAGTTCATTGTTATGTTGATTGTTAAACATGCAATGTAGTGGCGTAATGAGTTAACAATTTTCAGGAGGCTAGACATGCAAATCTTTTGTAAAACCGCGAGAGAACGAAGCGAGCGAGTAAAGCTTTGACTTTTTGAATGCAAAATATAATTTTGTGACAGATTTTAACATAATATTTAGAAGGAAAAATACACATTATATATCACCTCTGTGACCCATTTCATAAAGGACTTGCAACTGTTGTAACTTTGCAATAATGGCAACTACATGTACTTTGGTAACATGGCTCAGCAGCCAATCATAATCAAGGTTACCATGGTAGTTGCCATAATGGCAAAGTTACAACAGTTGCAAGTCATTATACAAGTGGAATGCCTCTGGCCGTCTCACCTGCATCACGCGGTTCAATATAGCAGCAGTGCTCACTTTGAATACTACTCTAACTCGCACAAGATGTTCAGTGATACATGGTTACTCTTATTTCCCTTTTTTATGAACTAGACCAATAAACTTACAGAGATATGATGGTTATTCAACAAAAAACCCCAACATGGCCAAAGTTCATTGACCTTACATGACCTTTGACCTTGATCATGTGACCTGAAACTCGAACAGGATGTTCAGTGATACTTGATTACTCTTATGTACAAGTTTCATGAATCAGATCCATAAACTTTCAAAGTTATGATGGTAATTCAACAGATACACCCAATTCGGCCAAAGTTCATTGACCTTTGACCTTGGTCATGTGACCTGAAACGCGCACAGGATGTTCAGTGATACTTGATTACTCTAATGTCCAAGTTTAATGAACTAGACCAATAAACTTTCAAAGTTATGATGGTAATTCAACAGATACCCCCGATTCGGCCAAAGTTCATTGACCCAAAATGACCTTTGACCTTAATCATGAGACCTGAAACTTGCACAAAATTTTCAGTGATGCTTGATTACTATTATGTCCAAGTTTCATGAATCAGATCCATAAACTGTCAAAGTTATGATGGGAATTCAACAGATATCCCCAAATCGGCCAAAGTTCATTGACCCTAAATGACCTTTGACCTTGGTCATGTGACGTGAAACTCATGCAGGATGTTCAGTGATACTTGATTAACCTTATGTGCAAGTTTCATGAACTAGGTCCATATATTTTCTAAGTTATGATGACATTTCAAAAACTTAACCTCAGGTTAAGATTTCGATGTTGATTCCTCCAACATGGTCTAAGTTCATTGACCCTAAATGACCTTTGACCTTGGTCATGTGACATGAAACTCTAATAGGATGTTCAGTAATACTTGATTAACCTTATGGCCAAGTTTTATTAACTAGGTCCATATACTTTCTAAGTTATGACATCATTTCAAAAACTTAACCTCAGGTTAAGATTTGATGTTGACGCCGCCGCCGCCGCCGTCGCCGTCGGAAAAGCGGCGCCTATAGTCTCACTTTGCTTCGCAGGTGAGACAAAAACGGGTCCATGTTCCTTCCTTTTCTCTTTTTTTTTCTTATGCGTAAAATTTGTAGATCCATGACGCTCAAGCCCCCCTCCCTCCATATATACGTCAGTCAGTGTGGTTAGAAAAAAAACATTTCAAGAAAACACGGTTCTTCCGACTTCAATTCAGACAATTGAGTGAAGGAGAGACGGTGATATAGGCTTATTATCTGACTGAGATTATCTTCTGATAGAACAAACGATCCCTACCATGATGACTTCATAGCTACTTTTTACTATCTTGCGATGTCAGTTTCAACATGGACCATGCTTTCAACAATAGAACAACCGTGTTTCATTCTACTGTTGATGTATTTACTTTTCACTTTCAGCACGAAGGTAACTTTGCGAGATTTTACATAATTGGGGCAATGTTTTTGGCTATTGGAAGGGAATGAATTAACGTGAAAAGCATGTTATAATTCTGTATAAAGAAAAAATGCATGTATTTGATACAACGGCAGGTTGGTTGTTTTTACTGCTGTCGCACTAACTAGGTTACAGGGACAGCGTCACAGAGGGTCAGATGAAGCGCCGCCTCCGATCTCATTAATTTTCAAGTGATTCCAAAATTAAGGGGGAACGGGGAAAAAAGAAGAATTTAAAGGAGTGTGATGGATCGTGTCCCCCATGAACCCGCTTTTTTAAATACCTTTTTTTAAATTATTTTTTGCGAGGGGGCAAAAGCGCCACCCTCCTGACCCCTTCCCTGAACCCTTATTAAAATATTCTGGCACTGCCTCAGTTCCAATGTTAAAATTATAAATGTCTTGCACTGTGGCATCATTTAGATTGGATAGGTATATCTTTAACACTGATTAGTTTCATGGCATGATACGATTGCTCCATCTCCAGCGGGTCGGAAATCGATGGACGAAAATTGAAAGTTTAAAACAACACAAAAAAGCATAACAAACATTTGCGTTCATCGCAATGAAGAGTGTGATCAGGAAAGGTCAACAGTTTTACATTGTGCGAGTCACTGTGAAAAAAATATCTTCAACACACTTTAAAACATTGGGTAAATCTGCTTCGTGAGGGTAAGTATGTGTCCACCCAACATTAGGTATTCATTATTGATCCAGTGTGATGAGAATTTGGCCCATTCTAAAAAAAAAAATGCTGCTTATTGGTTTAACCTTACTGGACAATATGCTTCCCTCGTTGGGTAAAATACTGCCCCAAATTGGTTGGACACATAATTACCGCGTGGTGGTAAAATTTTGCCGAATACTTTGTACAGTGTATTCAAGAAATATAGAATTCTATAGATTTTGTTTTTCAGTTCTGAACATAATGAAATTGAAAGTTCAGTGATGTCGCATAAGTCACACTCGCGGAATGAATGCACTGCCATTAGGAACAAAGCAGGGTGGGATGACAATGGATGTTAATGGCGTTCTTGAGACATTACTGTCGAATTTACTTTAAAAAAAGCCTCATTATGCCAGTGGGCGGACCCTGAGGTTCCAGATCGTTAAGATGTATTGACATGTAGTATTCAAGAAGCATTCTTGAATCTGTATTAAAGTCAAATCCAGGTAATTGATTCCAGATATCTCATTTGAACAAACAAATGCATGGGCAAGCTACCTGCCGAAAATCAATAAAAACGTTTCCAATAAAGGTAAATAGATATGGATGGAGCGAGGTGATAAAAATGCAGACAATAAGCAAAGTTTTCATTTACTGCGAATGACCATAATGCGAGTTTTCTTTTAGGAAACCTCTTTCATTAGGTTTAAGGCATGGTCACACCGCCCGAGCGTTGTTGGAGCGGTCGTGGAGCGGTAGGGAAAGAGGGCCGAATTTCGCTCACAAAATTGGGGAAAAAATCGAAAACAAGAAAATACAATCGAAATCGAAAATGGTGAACGATAGCGAGCGGTGATGATTTTTTTCTCTCCGCTCCACGACCGCTCCAACAACGCTCGGGCGGTGTGATCATACCTTTAGATTTCATGTGGATATACCAGGGAAGTACTTCCCTGGATATACCAAGGCGCAAATTCTCACGTCAGGGGGTATAGGAAACATAATGTGCACTGTTTAACTGACTGCAGCTGTGGAAGCAATTTAACATCCTCTCCGAATGAACTGGTTTCGTAATGCAATGCGTTACTAAATGTGACTAACTGAACCAGTCTCATCGGCTACGAACCTGTGAAGCCATTTGAGAATGCCATATTACCATTAAGAGCTGTCGTCACTCATTGGGCTTCTAACTGAGGCAAGTTTGAAACTCGGAACTCGATCATAACCATAATGTGTGGGCTCGAAACTTTTGATTCGCGTAAAAGGGTAATGATCACTTGACTTAGATCCATGGGATGTTACACTTTTAAAGTGTCCAGAATCGCTTGAGTACACCAGAGGATAGCATGGCGTAGAGAAGAGGTGTAACATGAGGTCTAAGTTTGCAATCTGATCGCCATGCTATCACTTCAATCCCCATTGTCTCTGCCATGTAAGTTTTGAATATTTCCTGAAGTCAAAGAGAGCAGGTCCAACCGTGGTGACTGACATGAGATCGATGGCAGATTACATCAGCAGGTGACACGGCTTAGTGGTCTTAGGCGCATGATATGGCAAACGAAAGTCCGAGGTTCGATCCCCAGTCACGACACTGATTGCATTGCCATAATTTATAAAGATGCCATGCTAAAATAAATATAAATTCCGTTTGTGTCCCATATTATATCTTAATTGCTCCTCTGATAGCAGAGTTTGGATTTTACCTAACTAGAATGGTGGGTATGCCGCAACTGCACGATATCCTTTATGGCTACACGTCGTCGTAAGGAAAAAAAAAACATCACTACTTCATGTTCTGCTTCGATATTAGTCTGTGCAAACTCTTTATTGTTTCTCATGTTGATAAAAGACCAAGCTAAAAAATAGTTCCTCGTTTGTGTCGCTTATTGTTAAAAGTATAAGTGAAATCCACCAACCCCCTCCGTCATTTCACGACTTTATTTCACGGACATCATAAAGTGATATGTTTTTCTTTTAAATCATTATTTTGTTTATGGGTTCATTACCTTCATTATGGGCGCGTCGGGGTGTAGTGGTTCTGACTCTCGCCTTTCAAACAGAGGGTCGTGGGTTCGAATCCTAGCCATGGCGTGTTTTCCTTCAGCAAGAAAATTATCCACACTGTGATGCACTCGACCCAGGTGAGGTGAATGGGTACCCGGCAGGATTAATTCATTGAATGCACCAAGCGCTTTTAGCAGCTGGAGCTACAGCCGGGGTAATATACAGTGCGTATCAAAAAAGTTTACACTTTGAAAAAGCCCTGGTAATTAAAAAATATACAACACGTGGGTAATTTTTTCACATATAATCTTGGGTTAGGGTCTCATCTATCCAATGAAAGTAAAAGTTTTGTCAGAATGTTACACTTGAGTGAGCACTGTCCGTTTCTGTAAAGCTCGCAGAAATCTGTTTGCGCAGAAATGTTCGTTTTCATGCTGTGTCAAGGGAACGGACGAAATCAAACTGACACTGCGAAAGATCTATCATACATTTCCCTTGCACTTTTAGTCAATTGGAATAAAACGGATACATTCAAGCATTTTGTGACAATTTTGCCACCCAAATTGAAATATCAACACTCAATAAGCACAACCTTTACACTATTTGTGCCAGCTGGATTTTAGGACATAACTGAATCTCAACAAAAGTTTATATCAGACATCTCCAGCATTTTTTCACTAAGTTTTTATCAATGATAGTTGGTTTACATTTCATTTTTCATTTAATACTTGTTTCTCCACACTTATCCCAAGCTTAGCAATGATTAACAAAATGAAAATCAAGCTCAAGCCAATCCATGTAAATCACAGCTCAGTGTAAAGCAAATATCGTCATGATGGCCTCGGTGTGTGGGGGAGTGGGGTGGGGCGAAATGCACTCTTCGAAGTGTTTTGGGCAAGGAAACAAGACAAACAATGTAGAACATATCTTCAAATCAATTTTACTAGCTAAATTCCATGTATTCTTAATGATTAAGGTCTACTTTTATTCGCATAACTATTTCAAATTTCTGCGCAAATCATTTTTCACTAACTTTTCAAAAGTAAGTGGTGCTCACATAAGCGGAAATATTTTTTGACAGTTATATCGTTATTTGCTTTAATGGACCTGTACCAATGTTAAAATGTGGAACAATCGTCAGGATATTACAAATGTATAATTTTACAGGATTTTTTTTCAAAGTGTAAACTTTTTTGATACGCACTGTATAGTGCGCCACTGAATAGGCAACTAGATAGATCGGTGCCTCATAAATGCTATATATTAAAAGACTTTATAGTACTTCATGTGTAGTTGATCATTGCCTTGTAAAAAAACACACTTTGAACTGAGATGCAGATTGAGTTATCTCCCTGTCTGGAACGCTATTACAAAATCTGATCTTATAAATACCATAGCATAGATGATGTTGACATGACATTGTATGAAAAAAGGCTTTATGCGAAGTTTATATCCAGCAGATCCCTTGCTCCCGTTGCTAACTTGATTCATATTATAAATATTAGCTCTAAAAATGCATAATATGTAGACGTTTCGGGTTATCACACACAGCAAAAATGGCGGTGCTAACCTGTGTACATAAAGGAACAAACCGGTTATTTAACAACGGTGTTAAATTGACAGTGTTAGTTTAACACATTTCATATGGTTGTTACATTTACACCCTTTGGTGTAATGTTCAATCTCTAGGGTGTAACTTCAATAAAAGGAAACCAAAACCCAAGAAGATTAGCAATCTTATTGGAAAGAGTAAAATGAGAGGAACAATTTAAAAAAAGTTTCATCAAAATCGGTTATGAAATAAGCAAGTTATGGACGATTAAAAAGTCATGCTGTACTTACTATGTGGATCCTCAAATTGGCAAACGTGCTTCAAAATGGCTGATTTTGTGGACAACTCTCCATTTGTTTTGTACACATTTTTTCAGATTTTCCACTTTATTTTACATATTTCACATTATCTCCTCCTGACCTTGACATACATGTACATGTATATGGTGTGGATTATATTTTCCCATGACATATGTGCTGCTCAGGAGGCAAGATGCAATTTGAAAGATAATGAGGAAAATCTGAAAATTTGTGTACAAAACAAATGGAGAGTTGTCCACAAAATCAGCCATTTTGAAGCACGTTTGCCAATTTGAGGATGCCCATATAAAGTACAACAAGAGTTTTCAAATTCCCATAACTTGCTTATTTCTTAACCGATTTTGACTAACTTTTTTTAAATTGTTCCTCTCATTTTACTCTTTCTAATAAGATTACTTCTCTTCTTGGGTATTGGTTTCCTTTAACACTTCTCAACACCAACTGGTGTCAGTTTTAACACCACAGTCTACAATCGTTCATCTATAAGAGAATGCTTAAAAGAAATAAATAGCAGAAAGAGGTGGTTTTGCAGCTTCAGTCATGTCAGTGTTAAGAATGATCGTTTTTGTGCGATATTTCACCTTTTACTTTTAATTTTATCGCATGCTTTGGGCATCAGATCAACTGGTTGGGGTTCGTTGCCAACACGTCCTTCAGTATTGTCAAAGTTGTACAAATTCGAAATTCTTGGAATGACCTAGGGCGTCAACACTGGCAGTCTGGGCACTTCTTAAGTACGCCTTTGTCCATGCTATATGTTTCATGTTACTGCACGACCGTGACAATTTCCTTGTATCCAGGAATATTATTTGTCTAATTGAAACTGATATGATATCTAGAAACAAGTCACTCACGTGCACGTCGACTATGATTTAGGAGAACCGCAAAATGGATGTGGCGAGGTTCTTGGTTCTGATAGTGGACGTCCGTGAGGACCTGAGGCATATGGAACGCCAAAAAATGACGTCATCTCGTACCAGTTGAATATGTCGACGTGCATTTCTAAAAGTGCTCACTAATCTTGACACTGTTTTCGACTGCTTTTTTCACGGTATTATGCTACTATGATTGATTTGTATGGGTATAGCTATTTTTTGCCATTTTAGCTTTTCATAGGGGAAAGCCCCTTTGATTTTTCAAGTAGTGAAAGAATGAGGAAAAGGGGAAAAATAACAAAGAATTGTATGAATTGAGAAGCATGGATTGTGTAACTCCATAATACCACAACAATTTTATTCAAAAAATATATAACATCATTTTTAAATCGACCACAGCCAAACTAAACTAATCCTGGCACCACTCATACATGGGGTTATTGAATTGATAAACTATCCTAAACTATACGAAAGTGTGATTATTGTGGACTATCATTGACAGATAGATAGATGGTTTCCATGGTTTCCACATTTCTAGAGCTATGATTTTATACACACAGGCCTGAGTAGCTTTTGATACAAACTGACATTCATGAATCTTCTATATTTATCACGATATGCACATGACTATGTTATGTCCCTTCCATCTTAAAAAGGGAAGTAGGAACATCAACAAAGCCTTGGGAACTTTTTTGCACCTATGTCAGAGATGTCTTGCGACTCAAGTATCTCGATTCCCTGTACAACCATCTAGAAGACGGTTACGTGCCCTTGGCTGAAACTCTTAACAAATAATTCAGTTGCTCCCAAGACGATTTGCGAAGGGAAGAGTGTTTGTGTTTGCTTGCGGCTAAAGCCGCCATAGGCTTTGTGAAATGTATTCATACAATCAATGAGACCTGCAATCCGCTTTAAAGTTTATTGGATTAAAGGAAAGCTGTCATATCCAGCGCCAAAAGTAGCAATGTGTAGTTGTAATCGTTCGGCACACGACTGGAAAGGGTCAGTGAAATGGAAATAGGCCTAGCTCTTCATCCATCTGCAATATTGTTTTGATTATGAATGAACAAAAAAATGGCAGATGAAATCTAGATAGCCGTTTGATAGACGTTAGGTACAGTATTTCGATTTATATCAATCGAACTGTCTCTATGCGCAGCACAGTTCAACACAATACCTATTCACATTAATTAATTGTTTTAAAAAAGATTTACATAATAGGCCTTTGTTGCGCCTGTCACAACATAGTCTCAGATAAAGTCATCCAATGTAATTATTATCATCTATCCACCCCCCCCCAAAAAAAAAAAAAACAATAAGGGAGAACAATTTGATTAAACAAGTCATATCGCTTTATACATTATGCTATTGGCCGTTGACATGCGACTTGCATGTAGTTCATTATGACGTCATTGATCGCAGTTGCAATGCTCTATGCTGCGCTTTCATTGTTGTATATTTCACGCATTTGCGCACGCGCCCTATATCAGTGTGAACTGTTGAATATTATACAGATATCGCCTGCCTAGAGTTTGAATGTAACATTTCCTCTCCCCGAATGAGTTATATTTTTCCCCAAGGGATTAATTTTGCCCGAAGTGCGCAGCGCTGTGGGAAAATATTCTCCCGAGGAAAAAATATAGCTCCGGAGGGGAGTTGAAATGTTATTTTAAAAAGATAGACCAGGCAATATCTGAACATATAGTCTACGTGGATTCGCCATCAGAGATTGCATTTATCATCATTCTCGCTCTCTGATAAACCCGAAATTCTTGCTGCAGCTCTGATCCATCTACGTCATATTAGAAAAAAAATGGAAAATACCTCAAACGCGTTTTCGTGCAATCGACGCCTTAACACTAGCGCGCACATCAAATAAACTTCCTGATTACGCTACTTGTAAGCAGCGAGTGACGTCACCTTAGTGAATATAGCGCACTGAGGTGACGTCGAAACCTAGAATATAACAAATGCGATCCTCGCAGCTATGGTCACGTGATGGCCTATTGACCTATCACTGATTCGAATCCACACAACCTATGATATATATATTCTACACCAAGTAACCAATTATGCCCAAACTGGGCGTTGTGGCGTGCGCCTGTTATCCAAGCTGTGGGGAAGTTACAATTGATGCAGAGGTTCGAGGTTCGAGCCCTGGTCACGTCTTTCGGATGGTGACGTTAAAGGTCGGTCCCAGACGTAAATAATCATATCTGATTGATACACGTCTGAGAAAACTCAAAGACACACACACCAAATATGCATATAACGTTTCCATTTATTTGAAAGCAGGATAAAAGAGCAATGTGCATTAAATGCTTTGCTCACGGGCATACTAGGTGCCGCTGCCGGGGATCGAACCCCGGACTTCAATATGCTCTCATATTCCATAGCAAATTTTGTACAGGAGCCTATGGGATAATCGGTCCTTTTTAGGGATACGCTCTGGTACTGCACGGGCAATTGATGCAGACCAAAATAGGCGTTTTTGATGCATCGCTAGAAAAATCTGTATAGATGATAATTGTCTTTCTTCCTATTCCTTCCTTCTTTCTTTCCTACTCTCCCTCCTTCTGCACCCATCACCGCCTTCATTCTCTACCCCTTAAATTTCCTTTTGTTTGTATAAAGTTCCGTATTTGATACTTCTTGGTTTTTTTGTTTTTCTTTTCTATTTCTTCTCTTCTTCTCTTTTCTTTTTTCCCATTTTTAAAATGTTGTCCTGTTTCTTTGGGGGTAAATATAATTGATATCACTCGATTGTTTGTATATTGAATTTTTCTAGTACATATTTTTGTTTAATGTACCCTCAAATTGCTTGTTTGACTATGTATTGTTCAAATGCTATTTTGTGAAGTGTTCTAATGTATTTCTCATGGACTCCGATACCCAGAGCAGGTTGTTGAGAAAGATGAAATAAGCTTTCAAACGTTCAAAAACTCTCATCTTTCAAACTCTTAAACTAGTACCAAGGCATGTACATCAGCTTCTATATGGTTGTTTTGAAAACCGTCGGTTGAATCTTGAATCCATGGATTATTCAGGTTCCTGCATTAATTACGCTTAATGCACCACCATATATATATATATATATATATATATATATATATATATATATCCATACATATATAGTAGGCTTTTGTTACAATACGCCTGTTGCTATGATTAAGCGGCAGCACACTGTTTCATGCATGAGTCCACTGTAAGTTTTGAAAATTAATACTTGACCTTATACTGAAGAGTCCCCTAGTTCAACTTCACCAATTACATGGGTACTCGGTTTGGTGCGTAAAAGCCTTTGTAATATGCGATTAGAGCTTATTGGTCTAATGTAAGGAATTTCTTGTAAAGTTCCAAAAGTTGTAAAGCAATTTTTCGTCTGGGCAAGGATACATTCATCCCTCAGGGGTACGACTTATCGCCACTGCTCTTCAGATGAATTAGATTTTCGACAACGGTTTTAATCATCATGAGTGGCTAAGAAGACTTATCATGAGAAGCGGGCACTATTTTAAGGTCACGTTCACTTCATTAAAGCGCAGGTTTATTTAAAAGACTGAACCTCAAGCATACGCTGAAATTGCCTATGATATGATGAATGAAAAAAAGTTCACATCTTCTCTAGATTTTGAAAATATGACTTGACTTCCATCGAGATTTCCATCTTTATAATCGAATCTGACAAAATTAATATATTTCTTATTTCATATTTACATAATAAAGTAATAATAAACAGTTGAATTTTTAGTGTGCGTAATGTAACGTACTTAATTTGCATATCGGGCCTGTTCTGTACGCACCTCTTTTTTTTATTCAACAAAATTGCAAATTATATATGTAATGTATTTTCTTTTCATTTCAAATCCGAATTTTATGATTTTCAGTATTTGATGTGTTTCATCTCAATTATATCTATTATTTATTAAGTTGTAGAGGGTTGGTTAGCATTGATTTGACAGAACAGAGAAATATTTAATGGCTAATACTCTTTTTGAGAGCAAGTCTTATGGATAAGTAATATTGAAAAATAATGATATAATAATCTACCAAAGGTTGCCGCTTTACCATTTATGGACTCTTTTCCTGGAGAGACCTGCATTACATGATGTGTTGTTATCCCCCTTTTACTTTATTTCTCAGATTCCCACATTTGTCCTTGTGATGGAACCCGCAACCCCCGTTATTCTTCTATTTTATACACTTCAGGCAACAGTGTGAAAACAAAAATTATATCGATACATGAAGATTCACTTAAGCGAATTTACTCCATAATAGGAACATAAACTCTTCAGTAATGTTTGGGGGCTTGTGAAATCGATCAAAATGTTTGAGTTTTTATTAAATCAACATTCATTATTCCGATGGCTTGCACAAATATTGAAACATTATGTACATAATATAATAAACCATGAATTTGTCCAATCTCATGGCGCCCAAACATACTGTTATCAAATGTGTTATTCGAATTACGGTTGCTCTCGCGATCTGACGTCGAAATTTTATTTTGATTACCCTTTTCAGCTCCCTTTTCTATAAAACCTATTCAATCGTACAACACTAAAATTAGGCGGGAATTTGAGAGGGTTATGTGTGTTTGTGAATGTATTGTACGCCTGTCGGGTGTGTGTGTGTGTATTCTACCCTGAAATACTGGGCTAAAGGATGCTGGCATTATAAATATTACAGCAAGTGTTCAAATTTAAATTAATTTTATTTCACATCTAAAAACAAATAAGATACACCAGAGCGAGATCAATTAATCAAATTATCACACAATAAAGGAGCTATGAATATTGTGAAATATGGACAAACTAACAAATAAAACAAAAAATGCATACATGTAAGGTAATTTCCACAGGGTTGCCTCTTCCTGTAATGCGTTGTTCTCCCAGAGGGCCCTTCATAGCATTATTTGCTGTTATCCCCCTGATCCGTTCTTAATTGCCGAGCTACAAGCCAGATTTCCACATTCTTAAGTCTCTGTTATCGAACCCACATGTACACCTGTCTGTTATCCCTCTTTTATTACACTTCAGGAAGCACTGAAAAAAAATGTAGTTATATCAATCATGAATGTTCACTTAACCGGAGTTTCCTAGTAAAAATACAAACTCTTCAGTAAAGTTTGGGGCTCGCGAAATCGATCAAAATGGTTGAGTCTTTATCAAATCAGCATTAATTATACTCATGGCGTGAACAAATATTGAAACATAATTAACAACATGGGCCTATAATAAATCGTGACTTAGCCCATGTCAATGGCACCCAAACTTAGCATTATCAAATGTGTTATTCGAATCACGCTTCCTCATGCGATGTGACGTCGAAATTTTATTTTGATTACCCCTTTTCAGCTCTCTTTTTTATAAAACGTATTCAATCATGCAGGCACTAATTTTAGGAGGAAATTGAGCGGTAGAATGCGTTTTTGTTTTGTGTGTGTGCTCCTGAAGGGTGTGTGTGGGTTTCACCTTGATATTACTGGGTTGAAGAATGCTAGTATCACAAATATTACAATTTATTTTTCAACTTCTTTATTATAATACAAGAAACATATCTGCCGATTTTTTCATCTAAAGAAAATAAATCATTTCCCGAATATTATCCTCATCTCTTTTTTTTACACATTTCCCTTTGGGTCTTTTTATGTTGTTTATTTGAACTTTTTTAATGTATTTTATCTGTCTCAACTATTATTTACCCTTTTCTTTATTTTTTCCGAATTCGCAAAAGAAATTTAAAAGCAGTACAATCTATGTAGCAAGAAAACAAACAATATGGAGAGATATATATATATAGATATATATATATATATATAAGAGGCAAAGTGCTCGAAATTAAAGCCCTATACTTCGACATTAAGAGAGAATACGTAATTATCTCAATCAAGGTGATTATTTCCTCAATACCCTTAGTGATTTTCGAACTAATTTTTCGAAGACGTAGAACCATTAGCGATGGCTTTCTTATAGCTTTTTAGATGTCATGTTCCATTTGCTCGAATATAGGCAATGCTAAATTTTCCCATATGGATTAGGCGTTAATATAGTTCATTTGTAGAATGTCAAACTTGATTGAGGAGTATCATTGACGTAGCCGGTCGGAAATCATTCTAATTTGATGTCAGATAAGGACAAATGGGACGGCTTATTATAAACACTCGCGTCGCGGGCGGGTTCGTAATCATTCGGGTCACGTTCGAAATCACTCGGGTTTTGGATTTTTGGCGATTTTTTTTTGTATTTCGGTGCGATTTTTTTTTCTAACGGTGTCTTCAATGGGACAATCATGCTGGGAAAATGAAATGAAATTGAAATTCGAGTTTTGTTTTAAGCCGGCAATTAAGTGCCTTAAATAAAATATACTCGACTACTGTTTTAACATAATCACATTCCACATATTTGACCTGATTTCAGTTGATTTTGTTTACATCCCACATCGTTATCTCGCATTTACTCCAACATGTACTTCTCTCCCCGCACACTCGATTTGCTACCGGTTCTGAACTGAAGTTATTGGTCACAAACACACGAACTTCTAATAAATAAAGAAAAAAAAGGAGCAAGAAAAGGAAGGAGAAAGAAAGGAGAAAAGGATTGAAGAAAGAAGAAAAAGGAGGGAAGGCTACTCTCGATCTTGCCTTGGAGGATTTCTCCTGAAGTCTGTGGTATCCTTTATAAAGCATAGTGAGGTGCTACAATTTCATAATATCATTATTTATTTTGCTTCTCCCTTTCTTTTTGAATTATCTACACTAATGTAAAATGGGGGGGGGGAATTGCAAAAGAAAAGCAAGAAGGAAGGAGGAGGAGGATAAGTAGGAGAAGAAAGAAAGAAGATGGAGGATGATACAATGGGGAGTAAAAATGAAACTGATAAGAGAAAATTGAGGGGAGGATGTAGAAGAATAGAGAAGGATAAAATAAGGGGAAGACTGAGAAGAAAGAAAAAAGGAAGGGGTGAAAAGGGGGAGGAGGGAGATGAAAAAAGGAGGAGAAAGGGAAGAAATGGGACAGTAGAAGAAAAGGTAAAAATTAAAAAGTCAAAGAAGAACAGGGATAAGGAGAAGAAGGAAAAGAATAAGACGACACAATAATGGGGATTAGAAAAGAAGACTGAGAAGAAAGAGAAGTAGGAGGGGGAGTAAAGTGCTCTCTGGTTATAAAGAAGTCCTGGGGACCAACGATATTGTTCCTTTGTATATATATATAGTAGTCGAGTACATTTTCTTACATGCACTTTATTGCCGAATCGAGTGCGCGGGGAGAGAAGTACATGTTAGTGTAAATGCGAGATAACGATGGATGTAAACAAAATCAACTGAAATCAGGTCAAATATGTGGAATGTGATAATGTTAAAAGAGTAGTCGAGTACATTTTATTTAAGGCACTTAATTGGTGGCTTAAAACGAAACTCGAATTTCAATTTCATTTCATTTTCCCAGCATGTTTGTCCCATTGAAGACACCGTTAGAAAAAAAATCGCCAAAAATTCAAAACCCGATTGATTTCGAACGCGACCAGTATTATAAACATTCGCGTCGCGGGCCGGTTTCAGATTCAGATTTTATTTCCAACAGAAATAACAAATATTGATACAAATCATTTACATACATTTTAACAAATATTTACCATACATTAATGATAATCGTTCGTAATCACTCTGAGAGTGATTACGAACCCGCCCGCGACGCGAATGTTTATAATAAGCCAATGGGACGGGAGTTGTCAAAGTTTAGGACAACAAAAAGTAAAAACAAAAAGGAAACCCTAATAAAAATGCCCCCAAAATTAAGAATTTCAAATGATGATCCATCAATATGATGATCCAACAATTTTGAATCTAATGTAGATACCGACTTTTCATTAAACTTAGCAGGCAATGTGCAATAGGATGTCACTTTCTATCAATTTATAATCCCTTTGTTTTTTATTTGATACATCAATTATACATGTATAGTCACTTTTCTATCATGTTATCATTTGTATAGGACTGCATTTGTGACTGCAAAAAAGAAAAAAAAAGATAATTCAAAGGCAAACGTGACATAAGGGAAAAATAACCATAATGAGATTGCATCTACGTATTTTGATTGAGAAGCAACAAAAAAGCTCCGTTTTCGTCTCCTAAAACTTTATCGAATTGATATTGACATTGGAATCAAGCACTATCGGTTTCTTTATATGCCCTAATTAAACGATCAGCTCAGGAAGGGAATGTGAAGTGTTCCCTTTTCCCGGGGGATAAAACATTCTTGTCACAGAGAAGGATGGGTTCAACAATGCTGGTCATCGACGGGGCATTTAAAAAAAGAGACGGAGATATATTCCCCTCACCCCCCCCCCCCACACACACACACACCACCACCATGGGAGGTGATCGCAAAAGGTGGACCGCCCCCCCCCCCCCCGGAATTTCGAATTTTGTACAGCAACCTTTGGGAGAAGGTCATCCCCCTTCCCCGATTAAAAAACTCACGAAATAGCCAAGCATGAGCACACACACACTCTCACCCTCGTACCACAAACGTACTCTCACATACCCTTAGCAGAATAGCTGACCGCTCTGCTTCATATCAAGCATGATTCCCCCATAGACACAATAATTTGATAGTGTCATTTGATTTCCCTTGATATTGTCATACAAGTTGCCCTTGTAGTCTTCAGTTCCCGTGGATGCGAATGAAGTATATCGATTAGATTCGATTATCTCTGTCAGACCCAGATCTCTTACACCATCTTTCGACTTTCATCGCCTTTAAATCGAGTTATTCGCGCATATAGGTGAATTTTTGACATCCGTAAGAACTAACTTTGTCTTTTCAGATTTGATTTTAAGCTTCAAATTCGTTTCAATCTTTGTCACTTAAATAATTCGTTTTGAGGTTCTTTTTCAAAGACATATTGTTTATAGTTGTGATTGACTTTGAGTTAGTCTTTTTTACATAACAGTAATTGCCATTGGCATTTCAACATCAACACTCAAAGGGTGTATAAAAAGAATACCCAAGTATCATATTCTAAAAACAAAGTGTAACGGAATTTCCCCATACAAGTCGATGGAGGCTACCTGGAAAAGAAATGAAAGAATTCTTGCCAAATCTATCTTCACTTTCGAAGGCCCTCGACTTTGGGGCACTCTTAATGATACTACCAAAGATTCCCCAAGTCTAAATTCTTTTAAATTTAAGTTGAAAAAGCTTCTCCAAGAAGTCAGTCAGTTAATTTAACTATTCATCACTCATACATTATATTTTTCATAAATACTCAGCACAACAAACTGGAAATATGATATTTTTCGTTTTCCTGTTGATCCGTATATTCGCTGTGAGTGTCGGGGCAAGAATCTGGAGACCACTGATCTTGCTTTCTTTTCTATCATTTTCTATTTCTTTCTTTTTTTTCTTTTAAACTATTCAGTTAGATAGATTTAAGTTCAAATTTCTACCATGTTGTATTTGTGTACATTGTTTATACGTATATGTTAATAGAAGGCTGCAACCTACAAGCTTCGCTTTTTAGCAGCTTCCCCGTTTCCGACCAGATATCTTGATTATTATACATAAAAAGTTTCTCTGTTTTATTGATTATAATTATATCAAGATGTATGTAACAAAAAAAATGTAAATGTAAATGATTGTTGGAAATGGAAAAATAAATGAAAAAGAAAAGGGTTGTGAATCAATGAGACGAAATAGTCATAGGCGAACTGGTCACTAAACGACGTGATTATTGGACCAAATGGCTACTGGACTACATGGTTGTCAAACGAAATATTGATGGACGGAAGAGAATTAGACTAAATGAAGGTACACGGCAAAAAATCCGGTGTTGATTTAACACAACCCCGGAATATATATATGTCCATACCAGACATGCCAGAGAAGTATTAAAACACCACCAGTTCGGAATCAAAACGATGTTGGTTTAATACTAATCTGGTGTTAGGCCAAAACGAAACTAATGTTGTTTAACACTTATCTGGTGTGGACATATATAAATTCCGGGCTGGTGTTAAATCAACACCAGAGTGTTTGCGGTGTACACCATGTGATGAGTGGACGGGTTTGCAATAGACGAATTGGCAATTTACATTAATCAGTGATGATGAAACGGTAACTGAACTCATGTGTGCTTATTGACATTATACAGTCCAATAATCCAGGCCTTAAAAGAAATATTAAAATATTTGTGTATTGCAATGTACCGGACACAGTAATATTGAAAATAATATTGACGAAACAGTAATATACATACAATTATTACCTAACTGCTTCTTGGCGGATAGCTTTTTTTAAAACAGCATGTGCTCATGATGGACGGGGTAATCATTGACAATCAATTTGTCTCGTCTTTGTTCATTCGGCTCAGAACTGATACAAGAACAAAATAAATGTTAATTGCGCTCATGATGAATTATTTAATCTCTCTCGTCTGTATGTGCTCATGCGGCACAGGCAGAACCGATTCCAGAACACCGTAAATGTATTGATAATGCCCCCGTCAAATGACAATGAACAGCTGGAAGGTCTTTCTCGAAAAATTGGTGGTTTCGGAGCTGACGAAATATTGCCAATTCGTTGTTTGTCCAGAGCCAATGAGGAAACTGATGTTTTGATTCACCAATTTCATCGACAAAACCTCGGTGATTGCTCTTTGCCACGATGGGACATTGGGCAATGCTTAAAGGTATTGTATAACTTTGTGAGCAGCCGATTTAAAAATTATCAAACCAAGATGAAACATGTGTACAAGTGCATGTATTAGAACTAATAAACCCTGAAAACAACCTTTATTGAGAATGAAAAGCTAAAACTACAAGGCAAACACCGATTTTGTAAATAGGCGTCTTATAGACGCCTAAATAGTATACACATAAGTGTTTGGGATGAAATTAAGATGGCGTTTCCAGTCACTTTATATTTCAAATTTTGAAGCACTAAATAATTATTTTCGAACGCAATTTTTTTCTGGGCTTCATTTTTGTAAGATATCACAGACACAGGTGACAAGTGTGACCTTCTAGCTCAGATTTTTAAAAGTCAAACCAATGTTAACCAACCACTTTAAAGGTCAAGTCCATCCCAGAAAAACGGTGATCTTAATAAATAGAGAAAAATCAAGCTAGCATGATGCTGAAAATTTGATCAAAATCGCATGTAAAATAAAAAAGTTATGGCGTTTTAATGTTTCGCTTATTTTTCACAAAACAGTTATCTGAACAACTCAATGACATGAAAATGAGAGAGTCGATGATGTCACTCGATCACTATTTCTTTTGTTTTTTATTACAATTTTTCATTTTTTACAGATTTAACAAAGGCCAAATTGACTGACCAATACAGTATTAAGATATTGTTAATTCCACATGTTCAGGGAGGAATTAATCTTTGTTTCACTTGACATTGAGGTGAAAATTGGAATATTCAGTATTTCATAAACAAAATACAAAAGAAATAGTGGGTGGATGATGTTATCAGTCTCTTCATTTGCATGCCGACAACTATTTAGTGAAATTAAACAAAACTTATAAAATATCATAATTTTCTTATTTTATTTCCGATTTTGGTGAAATTTTCAGTGCTTTGCTCGTTAGATTTTTCTCTTCTTATTCATATCGACATTTGTTAGGGTGTACTTGTCCTTTAAATCCGCTCTGCGTCGCGGTGCGAATGCAAAACGTCATATACTGTACAGCGTAAGGTGAGGTAACCTTTTCCTCGATTTCTGAATACAAAGGGATAATCCATGACCGCGACGTACCTCAAAATCCTCATCATGCAGGGGCAAAATATTTTCTGACAATAAAAATGAGGTTATCGTGATTATTTTGAAGAAGCATTTTCCGGTACAAAAAATCGGACAAGCGAAAAAAGTCAATGGTCTGCGACTTACGGTAGCCCCCCCCCCATACATTCACGCATCTTCCAAGTTGTGCTTGCAAATGATGATAATGGTCCAGACCCCCCCCCCCCCATAAATTTGTTGTTTTTTTTCAATTCCCTTGTTCACCCTCTTTGTGTGATGTGTAATAATAACAACAGCATAGGTCTTTTTCCAAATGTTGCGAGTCGTTTGTCAGCGCGTGTAAACACATCCCATATCATAATCAAAGGATCTGCAATTAATTCAGGGAGGGAAAAGCTGACGTTCCTAACGTTACCGAAGTCAATATATTCGCTACTTTTCGAGTGCATGTATACACGGGTATTTCCATTCATTTATTTCGCATAATTGCATGTCATATTACGGAATACAATCTTCTATTTACTTGGTGCGTTGCTCAGGCAGACTGTGTAATCGCTTACAACACATGATATGAGCTTTAAGGTAATCTTAGTAACCATGGCAATTGAAAAGAGAATAGGAATATTAGGTATTCAAAGAAGAATAATCAGATCTAGAAGAGAAAACAAAAAGGAAGAAAACCTTAAGGAAAGCTGGGAAGAAAAATGAAGAAATCAACGTTGGCTTATAAAAATGATAATAAATTGACCAATATCGATTGTTAATTAAATAGATACCCTTAAGTGGAAATAGAAGTTGTGGTAGTTGTAGTAGTGGTAGTAGTAGTTGTTGTTGTTGTTCTAGTAGTAGTAGTAGTAGATGTTATTGTTGTAGTAGTAGATGTAGTAGTAGTATTAGTTGATGTTGTTGTTGTTGCAGTTGTAGTAGTAGTAGTAGAAGTAGTAGTAGTAGTTGTTGTTGTTGTGTAGTAGTAGTAGTAGCCATAGTAGTAGTAGTATTAGTAGTAGTAGTAGCCATAGTAGTATAGTAGTAGTAGTAGTAGTAGTAGTTGTTGTTGTGGTAGTAGTAGTAGTAGTAGCCATATAGTAGTAGTATTAGTAGTAGTAGTAGCCGTAGTAGTAAGTAGTAGTAGTAGTAGTAGTAGTAGTAGTAGTAGTAGTAGTTGTTGTTGTTGTTGTAGTAGTTGCTGTAGTAGTAGTAGCCATAGTAGTAGTAGTAGTAGTAGTAGTTGTAGAAGTAGTAGTAGTAGTAGTAGTAGTAGTTAGTAGTTGTTGTGTTTTAATAGTAGTTGCAGTAGCAGCAGTAGTAGGAGCAGGAAGAGAAGAAGTATATGTAGTATGGATTTTCCCGGCCAATTTCGACAAGATAACATTCATTTTCATTCAAATTAGCTTTCTTTTTACTCGACAATATGACAACCGTCATTCAATTTCGCAAAGTATGGCTCCAAAAAGGAATCCTGTGTTTGATATCGGTTCATTTTCACCTGCAAGCAATCAATTTCGCATTACGCCGCCGGCCAAATAAGAAAACGTATATAGTGAAGCATTACACACCCCCCCCCCCCCAATATTTGCTTTATTTTTTTCTTCCCATTTTACACTCATATATATATTCTATTCAGAATATATCTCTTTTGCCGTCTTATTTTTTTTCATCTTCTTAAATATTTTTTTTGTTTAGACTTTATTTAATTTGAGGGCGTGTGTCTCATTTTTTAAAGACTCTTTTTCATTTTGTGTATACATTAGCTGTTTCATCCGTCGAATCCCCGACCATTCAGACATCTGAGCAAATACGTCTGGGAATTACGGTCGATCCACGGGGTGCTCTTATCAAGCGGTACATAGCGTTCATGAGTTGCCATGAATGCTGGTTGGTAGAACTTTATAAAAGAAAACATCTCTGACTCTAATGTATATTGGGATCTATCTGCTAACTGTTCATGAATCCCAATCTTGTCCTTTCGACGTTCTTGATATTTCATTACAAAGTAAATAGAATCAATTGACATGGGTGGAAATCCAGAAAAGGAGGGGGGGGGTAAACGTTAAGAAGATCACATTGTATCGTTCTTTACATCAGCTCACCTGTAGTTTGGATACCGAAATCAATGCATATTCATTGGAACAATTTGTCTTTTCCATTTTGGACACCTCTCTCCCGTTGAAATAAATGTCTAATGCTAGGGTAAAATAAAATGATCCTATGTACACAGTTAAGCCATTTCACATGAAATAAACATGGGAATCAGAAAACAGAGACACGTATCGACACGTTGCATGAAGCGTAAAAAACTTCAAACAATTACGAATCGTGAAACTGAACACGTAGCTTCTTTCCACGACATAGCACGTTTTAATCAGACTGATATTTCGACGAATTTGAATGCTGGTAAAAGGAAAACTAATTTGAGAATTCTTAGTGTTATTTTGTATTTCAATTCTAAAATCACATGCAAAGAAATCAAATCGAATTTGATTTTTGATTGCTGATCCGAATTGTTAATCAATTTTGCGTGATTCGGATAATAGATCTACATAGATGGCCGGGAAATCCTATATTACTGTGATAGTAGTATAGTGTTTCGCGCATTATTTTCATAATGCTGCATTTTCTGTCATTTTGGTAAAGAGGTGATAAATAGATAATCGGGTTTTTTTTGTAAAATGTGATTCAGTTTTTATATTCTCTTTATTTTGCATTATGTTAATATCTGGACAAAAAACTAAAAAAGAGGAAATATGAAAACGATGAGTACGTGTTTGAATACGTTGAACAGCTTACATCCTCAGATGGGACTTCATGAATCTCAAAGTAAAACTTTTGCAAAACATATCAATGAAGATTCAAGTTGAGAAAAATATTGTAAATACGTCATTACTTACTCAGAATCGAACAGTATGCAAATTGGTGACGAGTGAATTCCATTTTCTCTTTATTTCTAGGCCAGAAACGAAAGTAGAGTTGTCGTTAAATCCGTGTTAATATTATTCCAAAAGTCAGAGTTGGCGTTGTCCAAACCTCAACCAGTCACTGACGAAATGAGCAATTGTTGGAATGAGAAATAGTTCCAAATCTTTATGTGTACTGTATAATCATGTCTTTGCACATGCAACACGCACGTTGCCAGCTACCGATGAAAAAAACACCATTTCGTAGAGTAATCTATCCAATAGAAATCACTTTTGAAGAACAGTCGACTTCAAAATAATGTGCAGGTTTGAAGTAAGAAAATCTCTGAATTCGGTGAAATGGCTTACTTTCCCACTTGTATCTTCCCCTCCGTTTGAACAAAATAACCACTATCTTTTAGTTTGACTAGCGGCAATTTGGGCGGTTCAACGCTCGGTTAATATCGCGGGATTAGGGCAAATGATTGCGCACTTAAGAAAAAAGAATCCATGCATGTCAAGGCAAAGTTCGGTAATCTTCAAATCGCTGCGAAAGTGCATTCGGATCGGGTATTGACGACATGGGTGAAACAAGTGATGATCGAATTCCCAAGATAGAAGGATGTGTGATACTCCCCAGGTGGAAAGGGGCCCAAGTGGAAGTGGTAGAGTCGGCATCGACAAAGGATAGGATATTGGAGGTGTAAGGAGACGTGTCAGCAGTGCGGTGGCGAGGCTTGAATTTAGGTAGAAAGCAAATTTATAGATGGAGAGGTCGGGAAAAGCTCTGCGTTCGAGGAGCTAAAGAGTTTGCCGCCCTCTTATGGTGGCACGTGATCAGACTCCGGGTCTTCTGGAAACCTTGAATCGAAGCCAACATGTATTCCACTGTATGATTATTGGGTCAGTTTGGCTTTGAAATAGATGGACTTTATTAAGAAACATTGCAAAATTTCAAAACTTGATAGATAATACCATCCAGAGCAGGAGTGACGATAAATTATTGGGGGAGGGGAGGGGGGGGGTGGCAACTGTTACGCAGACACTTTCTGGAACATTGAGAATCTTCACTGTAAAAGCTGCGTGTTAAAACTGACACCAATTGGTGTTAATAGGACCACACCCTGAGGTGTTAAAATTACACCCAAGAGATTAAACATAACACCAAGGAGTGTAAATGTAACAACAACAGGTGTTGTAATAACACCTATAGGTGTAAAACTTACACCATCAATTTGACACCGGTATAAAATGACTATGTGTGGTCCTCTGTGTACACCGGTTAACACCACAATTTTCGCTGTGTTCTGTCAAATGCCCTTCAAGGCAAAGGAGTCGATGGAGGTGGAGGGTCGATGAATCGAAGCAGCAGTTTTGTCCGTGAATCTTGGCGTACGGACATACTCGCCACTTTTCTTCAGCTCTAAAACCTCGGATGAAAACTCCGGTTCCAATTTACCGACCCCAACAAAGTCTTCATTGTGATTTGACCTGGTTGGTGCAATACATTTGTTCCGTTGTCCACTGCAAAAACTCTAGTGTTGATTTAACACCAGCCCGGAATCTTTATCTGTCCACACCAGAGGAGTAGTGAAATAACACAAGTTTAATAAAACCGAATGTGCTGTTTTAATATTAATTGGTGTTGTATAAAAGACATATCTGGTGTTAGACTAAAACCAAACTTGTGTTGTTTAGCACTTCTCTGGTGTGAACAGATATAGATTCCGGGCTGGTGTTAAATCAACACCGGAGTTTTTGCAATGTAGGATTCATTCCGCATCGCTGTGCGAAAGCTCGCTACAATGTGTCTCAGAGGCTGCGGAGGGTTCTGAAAGTGGCGAGAGGTGCTGAAACGAATGTGAAAACTGACAATGCCCCCCAAAAAAACCCACACAATTAGATATCATTATTATTTTTTTACGGTTTAGAAAAAAATGCACCCCGGCTCCATAACCCATGTTTTAACTTTCATACGCATGTATCCGTCGAATTATTTGCAGATTTTAACTTCATTGTTAAATTTGGATTCTTGATTGGTAACAATTCACACCCCCCCCCCCTTTTTTTTTATTTAGCTCAGACAGAAATCAAAAACATCTTCCTGTCTTTATCTCCAAGCATGATATTCAGCCTGATGATTCGTTAAATATTACCTATAGAAACCAAGGTCAAAAATAAGATTATTTAAGAATGAAAATAAAACGTAAAAAGGGGAAATAACTCGGGTGATTTGCGTATTTCTACTCAGTGTGAGAGAGAGAGAGCGAAAAATGTGAGGGGTTGATAAAAAAAACGGTAGGTGACGATTCATTGCTTTATATGAAAGGTAGATTGATTTGTGTGGTAAACTTTTGAAGTAAAATGTGTAATTTTTTCCGTCAAAGAAAATTAAATATATTTCTACAACTCATGCTGGCGCTCTTCCACTATCCAGAACGAAGCTTTATTAATTTCTTCTGATAACCAGCTGCTGTTTGGGGTTCATGGTTGCTGTCGTCAAAAATGATAAGGACCTTGGAGAATTATGGTGATACTAATGATCACTCTGCATGCACGCTGAAGCATTTGACAATAAAGAGGTAAATCGTGCCTTAATGCGCCGCTGAAATGCATTACAAGATAATAACACTGCCTTGAGAGCTCCATAATGTGAACATGAGCACGCAAAAAGCTTCATTATAAGATTTAGCACCATCTCTCTGCCGTGTTTTCATTTAGTTTTCTGGCTTAAAGCATTTTGAGCACTTTGGTGAGGAACATTTTGCATTATGGGTATTTTCGAAGTATTACACTGTAGTCTAATGCATACATGCATGAATAACGTGGGGAGTTGGTTCATATCTACTCCTGATAAGACCAGTGCTTATCGCAACATGACGGTATTGTTGACTGTGTAATGATACCTTCAAAATAGAGATGTCGGTTCATTTACATTGCATGCCGTGATTGGATCGATTTCTATCACGTGACATGTGGACGTTCACTGTTTATCGCCCAATAAAGGTCAGAAACTACATTATTTCTGTTGGTGCGTGTAAACCGTATACATTCGTAATTCCGAAGCTTCGTTATTCCGAAGGTTCGGATATTTCGAAGGTTCGTTAATCCGAAAGCGAAATAAGGTCGTTGTTCCGAAGGTTCGACAATCCGAAAACGAAATGAGGTTCGTTGTTCATTTCGTTTCGGACAAACGAACCTTCGGAAATACGAACCTCATTTCGTTTTCGGACTAACAAACCTTCGGAATTACGACTCTCATTTCCTTTTCGCATTAACGAACCTTCGGAAAAACGAATCATATTTCGTTTTAGGATTAACGAACCTTCGGATCATCGAAACTTATTTCGTTTTCGGATTATCGAACCTTCAGAATAACAAACCTTCGAAAAACGCCACAAAAGTTCGGATTATAGGAACCCTTTGTCGTTTTCGGATTAACGAACATCGAGGTATAGGCAATTTACGTGTTTCGGAATTACGAACCTTCGGAATTACGAAGTGTAACCATTTCCTATGACTTTGGCTTACATGTAATGTATGTGCATTTTTTTTAAGGAAGGGATAATGCAACATTATACTAATTCCATTTTAATTTTAAGTCATCAATCAATATGAGGTGTAATTCATTTTCATATTAAAAATAGATATTGTGAATCAAATTGTACATGGGAATTCAATTACCTTAGAACCACCACATAAATCATTTAACCCCCCCCCCCCTCGAAAGTGGGGGTGAAATCGAAACCTTTAGATGTGTTGGTGCGAGTGTTGTCTCGTCCAGCTTCTTTCATTTAGGAATGGGTAAATAAACAGGAGAGAAGTAGAAGACGGTTGAAAGATAACAAGATGAAGAGGGAGAAAGACAGACGAGAACGTAAAAATTTGGAGGGAGGTATTTGCCCCCCAATTTTACGCAATCCGTTTGTCATAGCAACTGATGAAATAATTATTCCATTTCGTGGCGTGAATGAAAAAAAGACATCCCTCCGAAATCTTGTTCTGTGCCTCATAGGCCAATTTCTTGATATCGACTACTTCGTATACATCGCAGTATCTAGATTACCCCTAGGCAACGTTAAGTAACTCTGCTGCCCATCGAGGCGATCAATATCTCCCCACAGAAAGAAACCTCCCTAACATAAGATGGATGAAAATTGATTATTACAAATCAATGCCTAAATAATCTAAATGAAAGCCGTGATCACAACCAAGATGCTTTCGAAAGTGTGGATTTTATCGACTTATCCTTTCTAGAAAATTTTGACAGCATTTGATTTACTTTCTGGCGTTCCCCATTGTACGTAAAGCTACATGTTCACATATTCATGATTTTTCAGCGGGGAAGTGCGAAAGAAGATTATATTTCTTAAAGAAGAGGGAAGTATATTTATATTTACTGCTGTTTTTAGGATTAGGGCATGTAAGTCAGTATGTATGTTTTTCATCGAATTTTGTTGGTTTAAATTGGTACGTAGCAACTGTTGACTAAAACGAAATTGCATGAAAAGTAAATAAAGCCGTTTTATAACCAGAAGTTGGTCGTTATTTTCTGAACCAAATTTTGAGTGAATGAAAATTATATTCAAGAAAGAAGGATAGAACATTGGGTGAAATTTCAATATATCATCTGCTTGTGGTGGCTAACCATCGTAAGACATGTATCTCCCTTATTTTTTTTTTTTTTATTCACAAAATGAAAAAAATGAAAGAACTTGGATAAAAAGAGAAAAAATGAAGCAGAGAAGAAGCAGATGATAATTTTTTATATGTGTAAATATTGCAAAATTCCAACATGCCTAAATTTTCATTTAGAAAAAAAATGAGGGTACCATTATAGATCACCCCTAACTCCCCAAAAAGAAAACTCTGTGACACTACCACCCCCCCCCCACACACACACACCTGCACTTAAAGGAACCATGGACCTATTACGATAGGTCCATGAAGGAACTAAGTGATTTGACGGCGTATACATTTACAAGCTATGTTATATCTCTGAGGTATTTCCCCAAATGACATTCATTTCAATTCATTTATTCTTTTCCTCTGACGATCAGTACAGCCTTACAATGATCACGAGGATAGTTCACGATACATATTCATAATATATAACATCATCATATCAAATTGTACAAAACAACACCATGAAATCGAAAAGCAGGGCTTTATGGCCCTGGAAAGCAAGGATGCATGGTTATTATTTTCCACAGGCATCAATCACCCCCTGGAATTTTTGTAGGTGTTAAAAATGGAGAAACGTAACCAAAATGACCAATATTTGTGTAGGGAAATCCTTTTTTCTTTTTTTCTTTTCGATTTTTTCGGGACAAAAACGACCTTTATCTTCTAGTGAATCGTTTTTTTTTTTTTTTACATCAGCCTCCAGGGGGAAAAAAAACGTTCCCAGGGCCCCGCAGAGCTTGTAAGATTAAGGCCCTCTTTTAGAAAAAAGAATAATTTATCATTATTTCATAACAAAAAGTAAGAAGAAAAAATGTTTTATAGTTATATTATACCAAAAAAAAGAAGAAAAAAATATATTATCATTATTTTATAACAAAAAATAAGAAGAAAAAAAATTACACCTGAAAAAACCTAAAGATATGTCTGACAGTTCATGTTTCCATTTGAACGGCATCATGAATTCACCCTCTAATGGATTTTAAATCCAGTAATGTGCAATATCGGTCGACAGTAAAGCGCATGAAATATAATATTTACGCTCGGCGAAAGTTTGCTTAAGCCCCCAATTTCTTGTCAATCGTAGCTTTAAATATTATTTTTTTTAAATCGGGAAGTATTATTTACTTGCCTCTAATAACAGATAATCCATGATGGTGATAAAAAGAATCCTTCATAAATGAAAAAAAGGGATGACAAGTACAAAAGGCTGAGAATTGTAACTGAAGCAGAATTAATATGAAAAGCTAGCGATAAACATTAATAGATAATAAAGTAACAATCAAAATCATGTACATCAAATAACTATCCACGTGCTATATAAAAAATAAACCCCTTTCGGCTTTCGGACTATTAAAGTAATGCGGTTAAGAAATGGCCAATTTGCAATGAGCCAGGTACAAAATAAGATTTGCCAGCCAGCGAAATGATATATATATATATGTTATATTATAAATATATATATATGTATGATATATAAATATAACTATATATATATAATTATATATATATAATATATATATATATATATATATATAGAAGAGTAGAATCAAGGATGAAGCAAAATATACACAATGTCGTAAAGCTTTCGGCCCTGGCCTTTAGTTTTATTTGCTAAACAAAGCAAAAGAATTATATATGTATCAAACTTCATATATATATGTATATATATCTACACAGAGTAGTTAGAACCATTTTGCAGCTCTCGTCCATAACATCTTATCCATATCATGTGTGGGAAGTGTTGGTGATGTGAAGGGGAATGCGCATTGGCGAGCACCATAGATGTTAATCCCCCCCCTCCCTAAGACACTCCATGTCCTCCACCATTACCAGCAGAAGCATTTGAGACTATCCAAGTGACGTTGAGACCCGCGTTCAATTCTGCAATCTGAAATTAATATTATAAAAAAAAAATATGCATTTATTTGTATAATATAGATAGTTTTTTATTGTATGGCTCTTTTTTTTTTAATTTGCGTTTCATTTTATTTCTTAATCATTTGACAGTAAGCCCCCGATGATGGTGATGTGACCAATGCAAGAAAAGAAGAGTGAAAACAGAAAAATCCACTTAGCATGCTTAATATGATTACCATTTCCGATGGTACATCAATTGAAGAGACACACACTCTAGCTAGGGACTTATGCGTGCATGTTCCCAACAGAAACATGAAGTGTTTAGGTATGTGGTTTGTGGGTGATGTGGTTTCGCACAAACCACAAACCCCCCCCCCCCCCCTCTTCACCCCCCTTGCCTGAAACCAACAACTCTCAGGCACCTATGAACCCTCTCGTCCCCACCCCCCCCCCATCCCCTGTCATGCCTGTGTTCTTCAGCCACACTACACGCTGAACTACTCGGGTAGATGCGCAAAAGCATCTGATTTGGAAGGGTGAACCTCGCGCAATTAACGTTTATTGTCCGCCATCGAAACATCCGCTATAATAGCTGCTAGATCACGTTGCCTTGTCTCATTTGGGTAAAGTGTGCATGATGCCGTCTGCTTTTAGGGTTTAATTTTTGCTCTCGATGCTTTGCCATTCCTACCTGATCTTTTCAAATTCCATGCCTTTTCTCTCTCCCTTCCATCTTTTCTTCCACTTATATAGGTGTCTCATTTCATTCTCTCTTCCTCCCTCGTCACTCTCTCTCTCTCTCACTCTCTCTCTTACTCTATTTCTCTCTCCCTCTTATTATATCACTCTCTGATCTTTTATTTTTCAAATATTTTGTGGCGAACTTCCAACCGTCTTTCCTCATGGTATTTCCCTTGTTTCTCTGTTCCCTCGACAGGGATTTTTCCAGCTTGGTAATCGGATCCTAAGATCGTTTGAATCGCCGAAGTTCCCATATCTCAAAGAAAGACAGTTCATTGACGCTTGTGCTTTCTGATTGTGCATTGGCTTTTCGATGATATCATATCGTCATAGAATTCATTTCATGAAGCGGATATTACACCGTGAAATACTTTGCCTGAATAAACCCGTTCTATAAAAGAGGAGACGTTCCGTCAGAAAGAACGCCAGATGATTTCCCTTCCTGGCGCTCCTTCATCTCTCTCAAAATATCATTTCGACAGACAGTAAACTTCAACTAACTCATAAGTGTCAGTCAACACAGGTGATTAAGTGATCCACCAATAGCAGTCAGTTTCACCTCGTAATTTTGCACATTTTTTGTCTTCATTTACTAAAATCAGAGAGGTTAGAGAGGGTGCTTTCTTCTTCACGTGCGCTTTAGGGAATACTTAAAATCAAAGGTAAGTTGGACAAAATTATTCTCTTTTAAGCTTTTAACCAGTTTTCCTCAAAACAATCTCTTGAAGAAATTTGACATTTTCCATTTTTTGCATTATCATTTTTTTTTTACTTTTAGTATTTATGCCCTGACAAATTTTCGTT